>NC_089237.1:38485467-38715984 GCF_963924675.1 Phocoena phocoena | reverse complement strand
GCCAGTGACTGGCCAAGAGTCAATAACTGGGATGTGAAGGGGGAGACATGCAAAAGACAGACAAGATAAGCTGAATATCCAGGACTTGGCCAACATGAGATGAAAAAGAACAGTTATGGAAACAGAATTGGCAAATGGGTTCGATATAAGGAATAAGGGAGAAGAGAAGGGAAGCTTCAAGGACAAGAAACATTTTAGGTCCAAGAAACTAGGAGGATGTTTCCTAGTTTCCTGGTTTTAGCAGGTGGCTGTCTATATAGTCTATATTTGGAAACTTTTTTTTTTTTTGGCTGTGTTGGGTCTTTGTTGCTGCGCATGGGCTTTCTCTAGTTGTGGTGAGAGGGGGCTACTCTTCATTGAGGTGCACAGGCTTCTCATTGCGGTGGCTTCTCTTGTCATGGAGAACGGGCTCTAGGCACGTGGACTTCAGTAGTTGTGGCACGTGGTCTCAGTAGTTGTGGCTCGCAGGCTCAGTAGTTGTGGCACACGGGCTTATTTGCTCTGCGGCATGTGGGATTTTTCCGGACCAGGGCTCAAACCCATGTCCCCTGCATCGGCAGGCAGATTCCTAACCCCTGCACCATGAAGGAAGCCCCTGGAACCTTTTTAGATATGGAAGATTAGACCCTAGAGGCACAATCTGGAAAGAGACTGAAGTAAAGAGAAGACTGACCTCTTCAGCAAAGGACGTTAGGAACTTGGGGCGTAAGCAGGAGAGGGAAGAGAGAGCCTGACAAGATGATGGGGGACTGGCCACAAGGAGAAAGATTCTACTAAGAAAATTCCTGACCAGGGGACCACAGGATCTGAGCAGGGATTTCTCAAATTTAATTATTTTAGGGTATCTGTGATGTCCTGTGATTTAAACTCTCTCTTTCCACCCAATTCTTCAGTAAAATCTGTTATACATACAAATGGGGGTGGGAAAAAAAAGACATTTCTGAAATTCCATCATACATGCCCAGCTGTATTTGGGGTGGGGGAGGTTATTTCTTACCAGTTTCTGGAAGAGGAGCAGGCTTGTCTGGTAGTGGTCGCCCCCTAGAGGCCACCTGGTTCATGGCGCCTGCTTCCCATCAACCCCACAGGTGACCAGTTCTTCAGGGACTCTGAAGGTGGTGGTTGTGGACTCGGTCACTGCGGTGGTCGCCCCACTTCTGGGAGGTCAGCAGAGGGAAGGTGAGTGGTGTGGCAGAGCCCAGGGTTGGGGTCTTGATCTTGCCTCCCGGTTCTGGAGTCCTGTCTCCGGCCGGCCTGGTCCCCGATGCCCTGCTGCCCACCCTCTCTGCTTTTTCTTCCCCAGGCTTGGCCTTGATGATGCAGCTGGCCCGAGAGCTGAAGACTCTGGCCCGGGACCTCAGCGTGGCACTGGTGGTGAGGAAGTGGACTTGGCTAGCCATCCTTGCCTTACCTCTGGTCCCTGGGCTTCACCAAGTGGGGAGATGTTCTTTCCAGTTACAGTTCTTTATTTCCCTTAAAGAGCAGCTTCTGAACCCCCAAAGTGGCCCTTTGGGAAAGGACCATAGCCCAACTTCCCTGGGTCATCTAGAGCACCAGACTGGGAGGGGATCGGACCTTAAATAGCCAAGGGATCAGGGACAGTCTTGTTTTTCTTTTTACTTTCTTTAAGTCAGGTTTATTGAGGTATAATTCATACAGAGTAACCTCCTCCTTGTTTGAAGTTTGATACAGTCATCTCCAGCCTTGTTACCCCACCGCAATCAAGATACAGAATATTTCTGTCACCCCAGAAAGATCCTCCAGCCCCAGACAACCACTGATCTGGTTTCTGTCCCAATAGTTTTGCCTTTTCCAGAGCTTCATAGAAAGGGATCTTTTGGCTTTTAAAGTAACTTTTTCTGCTTATGGAGTAGTTTTTTAAAAGTCTGCATGCTTCTCATAAAAGAGGGTAAAAAATAGTTAAATATGAGTCAAATTTGTAATTGATCTCCACATCCACAGAAACCATATTAATAGTTTTATATACCTCCATAGAGTCTTTTTTCTCTGCATATATACATATACTTTTAACCAACTTTCCAACTAAACTGTAATCTTGTTAAAAAAAAAAAAACACACACACCACCATTTCCCATGTCTTTTAATAGATTCTTTAAGAATGCCAGTTTTAGCAGCTATGTATTATTTTGTTTAATACCTGTGTTACAGGGGTGAGGAAACCTTTCCTCTAAAGGACCAGGCAGTAAATACAGTTTGCCTTCCCTATCCGTGGGTTCTGCATCCGTGGATTCAACCGACTGTGGATTTGCGCTGTAGTTGGTTGAATCTGTGGATGCAGAACCCGCAGATACGAAGGGCCAACTATACTACACCATCTTATTTTATTTATTTATTTATTGGGCTGTGCTACGAGGCATGTGGGATCTTAGTTCCTTGACCAGGAATCGAACCTGTACCCCCTGTAGTGGAAGGACAGAGTCTTAACCACTGGACCACCAAGAAGTCCCTTCTCTATTTTAACTAAAACTACAGTGAACCTGGAATGGAGAGAAATATCCTTGAAATGATCACTCCTCCTGAAGTAGCCACCTTGCTATGAGTTAGGCAGATTAAATTCAGTTGAAATTTTGAAATCTAAAAAAAAAAAACAGAAGAAACACTACAGTGAGCATCCTTATACCTAAATCTCTTTACATATCTCATATTTCCTCAGACTCCTAAAAGTATAATCAGTGAGTCAGGGACAAACATATTTTTAAATGTCTAGATATGACATTGCCAAGTTGCCGGGAAGGTTATAGTTTTTGTGCACCTACCAGCAGCATAAGGGGCTTTGTTCTTCTATTCTTTTGTTCTTTTTTTTTTTTTTGGCTGTGTTGGGTCTTCATTCCTGCGCGTGAGCTTTCTCTGTTGCAGCAAGCAGGGGCTGCTCTTTTATGTGGTGTGTGGGCTTCTCTTGCTGTGGAGCATGGGCTTTAGGCACGTGGGCTTCAGTAGTTGCAGCACGCGGGCTCAGTAGTTGTGGCCTATGGGCCCTAGAGCACAGGCTCAGTAGTTGTGGCGCTTGGGCTTAGTTGCTCCGCGGCATGTGGCATCTTCCCGGACCAGGGAGTGAACCCATGTCCCCCTGCATTGGCAGGCGGATTCCTTACCGCTGCACCGCCAGGGAAGTCCCTTCTTCTGTTCTTATACTGGGTCCCAAGGCCTCCCTCTGCAGACTGTAGGATGTATGTGAGCACCTGCTGTGTGCCAGGCTCTGGCTTAGGCAGCAGGGATTCAATGATGAACAAACCACACCTCTGCCCAGGGGTAGGGTGGGGAGCAGGGGTTAACCTCAAGAGGATGCACTGAGGTTGGCGTTGCTTACCTGAGACTAGCCTGGGCAGAGCAGAGCTGACCGGCCTTCCAAAACCCCTCCCACGTATATACACAGATGCACACCCTGACACAAAGGGGTGGGTGCACGTAGTCTCAGGATGCCTGATTGTTGCGTTGGGGTTGTAGTGGGCCTAAGCGGACAGCACTGCTTTTCCCAGACACATGCCCCGTTACCATTTATTGGAATCAAGCCTGGGACGTTGTGGTTTAGTGGCAAGAGCTCTGCACAAGTCAGGAGTCCAGGGTTCTGATGCCAGACCGTTGATAAGTTATGGAAGCTTGGGGAAGTTGTTTCCTTGTACTAGGCCTCAGCTTTCCCATCTAGAAAATGAAGCCATAGGAGCAGATGTCCTCTGTACCAGCATTACAGATCTATAAGCCTTTGATTCTTTTTGCCGCAGGTGACCAATCACATGACCCGAGACAGGGACAGCGGGCAGCTCAAACCTGCCCTGGGACGCTCCTGGAGCTTTGTGCCCAGCACCCGGCTTCTCCTGGACACCGGCCAAGGTGCAGGAGCATCAGGCAGCTGGCGCATGGCATGTCTGACCAAATCTCCCCGTCTGGTGAGCCAGCCCCAGGGGAAAGCCAGGGATCTGGGCCCTTGAGGGTGGCTTCTGTGCCCACAGATAGTTCCTCATCGAGGAACTTCTGGATACTGAGACCCAGCAGCCAAAGAGGCTACCCACTTGGGCTGCTCAACTGAAAAACTCACCTTCCCCTCCTGTCTTGTTCCAGCCAACAGGTTTCCAGGAGATGGTGGACATTGGGACCTGGGGGACTCCAGTGCAGAGCCCAACATTACAGGGAGATCACATGTGACTTGCTGTTGATTGGGACAAACCCTCCCACCATGGGACATGGTGGCTGCATAGAAGCTCTCGGGCTGGGCAGACATCTTAGTCCTTAGCTCCTCTCTCTGGAAACACAGTGTTACTGGCTAGAGAGGATGCTACTGTGGAAGGACCCAGAAATTCATGCCGGTACCAGGTTTTCCTCCCTTGTGTCTACCACGTATGTTTCCAGCAGGCACCGAGTTCAGTGTCTTGGGCATCTCTGAAGAGGCATGCTGGTGCCTGGACAGATAACCCTGTGCATCGCCGTACTGCACTCCATCCTAACACAGGGACCGAGTCTGAGGCCTCTAGCTTGACTTTGCTTCCCTTCTTCTTCTTTTTGTTTTTTTGCCTCTGTTTTTCCATCTGTAAGATGGGGCTCCCTTTCTTTTAACTCTCTCTTTGAGTTACCGGGTGGAATTAACCTTGTAAGTGCAAAACTCTTCTTTATCTAGGTCCTGATATTAAAAGCATACAGAGGAAATTCTCTGAGCCCCAGAGCCATCCATTTTCCCCCCAGAAGGTGGTTTTTCAGTTTCCCCTAGTGAGGCCCCAAAGAATGGTTATTCCTCTTTCCCTCTTGCCCATTTGGTTTCACAAACCTGCATGCATCACTATGACCAGGTGAGACTGGGAGCTCACTGCAGTCCCAGGAATATAATTTAACAGGAAGGGAAGATGTGACCTGGTCCCCGTGAATCCAGCCGCTTGTTTAACGTGCGTGGGGCCCTGTGGGGCCCCTCCACAGTGTCGAGTAACCAGAGGTGCTGAACCATGGCCTTGCCCATAAACAGATAGAGGAGAATTTGCACAGTAAGTAGAGCCAGCTGGGAAAATTGATGCTGGCATAAATAATACATGGTAAATCTAGTCCTTTATGTAGAAATTCATTGCCAGTGGCTCCAACATGCAATATAATTACCCCTCTCTTCCTGCCAGCTGTACCACAGCCTAGTGCCCTAGTGTATGAAATAACCCCCCTGTCTGTTATGGGCACTGTGGCCATCCCTCTTCAAGCTATAACTCTGGCTGGGCGGGGAGGAGGACACCAGGGAAGAGAAAATAAAAGACAAAGGAGAGAAATGATCAGGATTGTTCACTGACCACAATTTTTTTTTTTTTTTTTTTGCGGTACGTGGGCCTCTCGCTGTTGTGGCCTCTCCCGTTGCAGAGCATAGGCTCTGGACGCGCAGGCTCAGCGGCCATGGCTCACAGGCCTAGCCGCTCTGCGGCATGTGGGATCTTCCCAGACCAGGGCACAAACCCGTGTCCCCTGCATCGGCAGGCGGACTCTCAACCACTGCGCCACCAGGGAAGCCCCACTGACCACAATTTTTAAAGGAAGTTTGCCTTTCTCGGTTTGAGAGCCTGTCATGTAATTAGTTGCTTGGCTGCAGGAAGAGAGGTCAGAGTTACAGGCCGAAGACAAGACATTTAGAGGTGATGAACACAGCAGGGATAAAAGCAAGAAGCCTGGAGGACTGGGAACAAGTGGCAGACCAGCCCGAGGGTATCTGCCTGAGTAAGGACAGGCTCGGTAAGCTGCAGACTGGAGGAGGAACCCTGGCGCTGCTGCTTTCACAGGCTCCCAGGAGAAATGAATCTTCAGCATCCTTACACCAGGAGTGTTTGGCGCATAATTGCAACCGTAGTAGGAAACAAAACGTTAAGCTGGGACTGGCACGTCCCTGTCACTTGTACCATTTGGGCATCCGGAGCCCACGCAGACATCACCGATCAATCAGGCATTCTTTTTGGCAGAGCTCAGAGTCCTTTGCAGTTTTAGTTTTTCTCCACACAGCACTCCAGGTATCCACAAGCAGTCAGTTGGAACTGGCGTTCAAGGTGGAGGCTGGTTACCATCTCTGCCCCAGGCAGATCTTCCATATGTCCCATATGTGGTGTTGCGTGCTTGGTCCTTGACTCAGGACCCTACAGTAGTGTGGTTTGAGAGGGCTGTAAAGATCATAGGCCCCATCTTGTCATTTAACAGAGAAGGAAACTGAGGCCCAAAGAGGAGAAATGACAGTCCCAGTGGCAGAACAGGGGCTGGAACCCAGGACTCTCGATTCCTCAGCCAGGACTCTGTGTCCATGTTGCCTTTAGTTTCCAATCGGCACAGTTCTGTCCTCAGTGGGGACTTCTTCCAGCCACAGAGCCTCACCGAGGTAGCCTCTCTGGCCACAGGAAGGCGCTCCATTCATTGCTGCTGCAGACCACCCCGTGACATTTCTGCAGGACTTTGCCCCTCACAGCTCGCTTCCTCCTTGGCCTTGCTCTCAGACCGGGGCTTCACCTCATCCTCACGCTGAGCCCACACACTCCGCTCCAGGCCAGCCACCCTGCGAGGCTTCCCTAACAGGCCTAGGGCCAGGCTGGCCCTCCTGCGCATGTGCCTTTTGCTCCCTTTGCTTACATGTCTGCCTCCGCCCAGCCCTGACTGCGTCGGTGCACACCCACCCAGACATCCTCCCTTTTTTATGCCTCAGCTGGGGTCTAGATAGACATCACAATCCTCCTGTACCACTCAGACTTGTCTTATTGTCTGCCCATGAGCCCAAGATCCCCTTGAAGGGCTCCCACGTTAATTTTTCTTTTGCTCTTTCCACAGTATGGGAGCTCGGTAATTGTTAGATATACAAATGGGTGGGGTTTAAAGATGGCAGAGGAGAAACGCAGGAATGTTTTTCATATGATCTAGTCATTGAGGTCCCCCCAGAGTGTCTTTTTACATATCCTTCTACAGAGGACTGTTGTATGTCGTTGGTCTGATATTACACAACGTTAATGTTGAGTCCCTACTATGTATGTGCTAGCACTTCATGGCTTTTGTTAGGCACGTGAACTCCCAAAGACTCTCAGGCTCAAGGTCCATGTATCACTGTGGCTGCTGTCCACTGCAAGTAATGAAACCTGGCTGAAAGAGGCTTAAACAATAACATTTGTTATCTCTAGTAACACGACGTCCAAGGTTGGCTCATTTGGCGGCTCATCAAATGGCGTAGGACCTTTCCATCTTTCTGCTCTGCTCTCCTTTTGTGTTGGTTTTGTCTTTAAGCTCATTCTCATCAAAGCAGTCATTCTGGGCTTCCCTGGTGACACAGTGGTTAAGAATCCTCCTGCCAATGCAGGGGACACGGGTTCGAGCCCTGATCCGGGAAGATCCCACATGCCGCTGAGCAACAAAGCCTGTGCGCCACAACGACTGAGCCTGTGCTCTAGGGCCCACGAGCCACAACTACTGAGCCTGTGTGCCTAGAGCCCGTGCTCCGTGACAAGAGAAGCCACTGCAATGAGAAGCCTGCTCACTGCAACGAAGAGTAGCCCCTGCTTGCTGCAACTAGAGAAAGCCTGCGCACAGCAATGAAGACCCAACGCAGCCAAAAATAAAAATGAATAAATTTATTTAAAAAAAAAAGAAAACGGGGATGCTACTAGAAAGGAGGGAGTGTGCGTGGAGGAGTTGGACATTGGGTGGGCAACCACTAGTATCTGCCAAAGTCCAGGAGGCAAGTGTATCAAGGCTCACATGTGCTTAGGCCCTTTGTCCCCATCTCGTTTAGACCTACAGAAAGCCTTCCATCTTCTAGACAGTAAATGGGAGTTCAGTGAGGTTATGGACATAAAGCTAATAAGTGAGCAGCACCAGATCCAAACTTGAATCTGTCTGATTCCAAACCCTACTTCTTTCCATCCTTATGCTGCCTTCGGCTGTGACTATGTGAATGTTTCAGTTAAATTTTTCTTTGTATTTTGCCCCGATAGCAACTTGGTTACCCATCCCAACCTCTTTTTATCTTTGTTCACCGTAAAAGCTGGATCAGAGACCTACTTTCTCAGCTCTTTCCGATTTCCCGTAGGGAAGTTAGGAGGGAATGACAAACACTCAAAGAAGGGAGATATTGTTGATAATAAGGTGAACCGGAGGTTTGGGGGAAAATAAAGCTGAATGAAAAACAACAGTGTCTGTGTGTGCCTGAGATGGGAGCCAGCAGGAGGTAAGTGATTTATTTTATTTTATTTTTTGGCACGGCATGCAGCATCTTAGTTCCCCGACCAGGGATCAAACCCGCGTCCCCCTGCAGTGGAAGCGCGGAGTCTTAACCACTGGACTGTGGCAGGGGGGTGGGGGGTGGGGGGACGTCCCAGGAGGTAAGGGATTTAGATGCACATCCCAACTAGGTTTTACTGTGCTCTGGCATGGAGTTGCACTGGGGAGAGTTAAAACTGTCCAGTTGCTGGGGATGGGCATTGGAGAAGGCTCTGTGATGCTTGGAGTTTAAATTAGAGCTAGGTAGATTATTCATCCAAGCTTACCCTCAAAAAGATGTTTCTCTCATGTTTTCCTGTCTTATTTCACTGGCTAGACTAACTTCCGGTGCTAAGTTGAATAGAAGCAACAATAGCCATCCTCCTTGTCTTGTTCCTGATTTTAGTGAGCTGTTTCCAGTATATATATATATTTTTTTTGCGGTATGCGGGCCTCTCACTGCTGCGGCCTCTCCCGTTGCGGAGCACAGGCTCCGGACGTGCAGGCTCAGAGGCCATGGTTCACGGGCCCAGCTGCTCCGCGGCATGTGGGATCTTCCCGGACCGGGACACGAACCCGTGTCCCCTGTATCAGCAGGCGGACTCTCAACCACTGTGCCACCAGGGAAGCCCTGTTTCCAGTATTTTATCATTAAGTAAGATGTAGGTTCCCTGTAGTTACCTTTTATGAAGGTAAGGACCTCAGTGTGTTTCCTATCTATCCTGGAGAGGGAGGCCAGGTACTGGCCATTCCATTTGATATGTGTAGAATTCTCTCTCCCAGCCAGTGGAAGGTCCATGCATCCCAGAGCTGTACAAGTGCACTTCAGCTGCTGCACAAGCTTGAATCCATGAGTAGGCTTTGAATCCTAGCTCTTTGCTGCATCTTTAGTTTCTGGCTGTAATAGTCTCAATATAAGCCTGGGTTTTTCCAGAAGACAATGGGCGTATGCTGAAAAGTGTACAAAGTCAAGGAGCAAGATTTTCATCTCATCTAACTTGGTCTTAGCTCTGATACTTACTGTATGTCATTGGATGAATTAACTTCTTTAAGCCTTAGTTTCAGCCACTGGGAAATGGGGAAAATAATACCTATTGCATAGAATTGCTTTAGGGTCATATAGCTTATGTAAAACACCAAATACTTACCCAGCCATGTATTGAAACACCCTACCACTGATTTCTTAGGGAATAATTCCCTCGGAGAATAACCTCTGATAGAAAAATTGGGGTTAGCATCCTGTGTCCGTTTATCACTTCCTGTTCCATTCTGGGTTAACCTATACAACCTCTCTCAGAAAGGAATACTTTATATTTTGCAAAATTTATTAGGTCCGGAGAATTTAAGAGCTGGTGAAGTAGAATGATGATTTGGGATTTTGGAATCAGGGGAAAATCTAGGTTCAAAACCCTACTGGGTCCTTTCTGGCTGAATTACTTGGACAAGGTAATGTCTTTGTCTTGTTGGTAAAATGTATGTTGCAGGGGAATTACCTTTTCCTTATTGGTAAAATATATGCCTCAGGGGAATTAAACAGATAATTTATGTAAAGTGCCTTTCACGGAGTCTGACACATAGTAGGTACTCAGTCACCATTAATTTTTCATGCTCTTGCCAAAAGTAACAAAAATCAGGGCTCTAGGACTTACAAGCCACGCTGCTACTAATAAAAGAAATATGATTTACTTTTTCACTGCTGTTTGGGGAAAGGCATGTGCTTCATAAATATGTATTGGAAAGTACTTAGCAAATGAGTAGAAATAATAAAAATACATCAACGTAAACAGCTCCTATAAATATGTCACTTGGTAGACAAACTAGTGTTTTATTAGTACTAAATACTATTGCTTGCGGAAAAGGATTTCAGATTACTTGCACAATGGGTACGTTATTGAGTGCCTCTGTGGAAGGGCACGATAAAGATGAAAAATAGTGATGGTGATAATACTAAAGGTGGAGAAAGGAGTGTGGGTAAATGCAGCTCTGAGCCCTCCTCGCTTCAGCGACATGCACATTATTTAGCAGCGTTCCAATGATTTAGCTGTAATATATACCAGAGGGCCAAGAAAAAATCCACAAGGATATCATGAATTCTGACACCAATTATTAGGCCAATCAGTGGCTTAAGTGCACTCCCTTTCGGAACTGAGCACTCAGCTTAAGAACTAAGCTTACAAAAAGACATCTCTGGGCCTCCCCCCATCCCTTGCTCTGGACCTATTAACTTTCTATGATAATAATTAACATCAAGAGAAGGAGAGACTGGGTGGGGAATGATGTGCCTTAATCACAGGTCACAAAGACCTTTTAGAAATAAGATACACAGCTAGCTGAAAGGTACACAGCTAGCTGATGAATGGCTGGGTGGGCTCCTCCACACAATCATCTTCATTCTACCAGGGCCTTCCTCTTAGCAGTTTCCTCACTTTCTTAAGGTGAAACTAGCTAACTCTGGGGGCTTAGACTGGGAAATGCTGGAGAGGGAGGTGCCGTTAAGTGAATGGGACAAACGTGGGTTTTGATGTCCTCCAGATCTGGCTTCTAATACTTTCTAACTATGGGACTTTGAATAAGCTAGTGAACTCTGGTGGGCCTGGGCTTCTTTCATGGTAATTTTGGGGACCATCACCTGCTGAGAGCCACTGTTGTGAGGAACAATGGGATATGAAAGTGAGGCAACTTTGAAACTTTTATTTTGAAACGAGTTCTGAGATGTTATGGGACTCGCTCAGTGTCACCAATCTGCACCACGGATCTGGACCCTTCAGCACCTCGTGCAGAGTTCGGTAACCAAGGCAACGAGGAGCCGCGGACGCCCTCACACCAGTGTACCGACGCCTGGCCCGGTCTCAGACTCGGAGGTCTCCGCCTCCCGCGACTGGGCTCCGCCAGGGGGCGCGCGCGGTGGCCGCGCTCTAGCCCGCCGCGCGGCTCCCCCGTCTCTATGGTGGCTCGGGAGCGGCAGGAGCGGAGGCGCGCTCCCGAGGGGGGGGCGGGGCCGCGCGAGGGGCGGGAGCGACCGGGCCGGGAGGCCGGGGATGGGTAGGGGGGGCCTACTTCCTGGGGCCGGCTGTGAGGATGTCGCGACCGCCCCCGGGTACCCCTCAGCCCCGGAGACGCCGGCGCGGCTCAGCCCGCAGCCCCCCTGCCTGAGGCGTCCGCGGCCCGGATCCGGCCCCTCCCCACCCCTCCCCTCTCAGGTGCGGGCGGGGCAGGCGGCCGCGGCAGGTGAGGAGGAGGAGGCGGCGGCGGCGAGCTTGGCTCCGGGAGCGCCGGGCCTGGGGTGGGGTCCCGGGGGAGGCCGGAGTCGGGGGCGCTGCTCGGCCTCGGGTCTCGCCAGGCTGTTGTCCGGGGGCGCCTCCTCTGTGCGGGGCGCGGCCTGAGACTCTCCTTGCCTACAGGGGATGGGGGACGCCCTGCCTCGCTGGAAGTCTGCGCATTCAAGGTAGCCCGCACCTGTCCCATTAAAAGTCCCCTCAAAGGAAGCATTTCACCTGTGGGGGCAGTAACGGGAGACGTGTGTTCTCAAATATTTCCAAACGCCCTACAGATCGGCACGTTCAGTTGGCTCGTGGGGGGAAAGATGCCGCTTTACAGCATAGGAAACCGAGTCAGGTACGCGGCGGCCTGCGTCTGCATTTTAAGGAACTAGCTTGACCCAGCTTCCTAGTGCAGGAGCCCTGCGGGCGTGCTGGAGGAAGGTGGAGGCTGGAGTTTGGAGGCTTGATGGAGAAGTTTGGGGATGTGGTTTTCCTCTCCCCCCCACCTCCGCCCCGCCCAGGGTCCACTGTTCTCTCTTTTGGGAGTTGTCCTCTGTTCATTTGAGGTGATGTGTGTGAGGTCGCCAGTGGCTAAGACGGAGAGGGACATGGGGCCTCTGTGCAGCTGGCTGCCCATGAAACATTTGACTAGGCTTGGGGAAGTATGCTAGACCTGGGGAACCAGAGCGTCGCAGACGTCTGCTCAGAGCTTGATTTCAGGCTGGCAGAAGATAGAAACAGCAGCATATTTTCTCCTTTTTTGTTGGTCTGTCATTTGTTCTAGGAGAAAAAGCTGCTTGTGTAATCAAGGAAGAGTGTACCATGCTCCTCCCTGTCTACCCCAGGGAAGAATTATTGTTAGCTTGGAAATAGGGCTTTACCCACAACTGCCACTTTGCACCCTGGCTAAAGGCCACTGTTAACGTAATGAACAAACATCCCCAGGTGCATGTGGCCTTCTCAGAAAGTAAGTTCCTTGCCCATCCCTGTTACAGGTGGTTTGGAGGACAGAGACTTCCTGTCACCCCTGTTGGTGCAACTGTTTGGGGAGCAGTTGTGGTTTTCCTGGTGATAGTTCAAGTTACTGAGGTGCGGCCAAGGCTGCCACTTATTGGAACCTTTTTCTAGGAATGGGAGTAGGCAGGGGACATGGTGCTGGGCTGAGTTTGTGTACAGAATTCTAGGGTTGGGAGCTAGTTCACGGGATTTCAGGTTTGACAACGTCTTTATCGTTTTTTCCTGATTGCATTCTTTTTCACGTTCAAGGAAATAGATGATGGCAAGCATTTCTGAAACATCATGGCATATTTCCTAATAATTCTGGACTTCAGGGTACAAGTCATAAATTACAGTTTATTTAGAAGTGTTATTTTCTTAAGTTTGAAGATTGTCTATGACGGTTGCAGCTTGACGTCATAGATGATGGCAAGCATTTCTGAAACATCATGGCATATTTCCTAATAATTCTGGACTTCAGGGTACAAGTCATAAATTACAGTTTATTTAGAAGTGTTATTTTCTTAAGTTTGAAGATTGTCTATGACGGTTGCTGTTAGCCCTGTTGGCAGGGCTAACAGATAACTTGATTGTGCATGAAGCAAATTTCCATGCAACCTAGGACACACACACACACACATTTTAATGTCTATTTAGTTTGGAAGATCAGCCCACTAAAAACTTTCATATTGATCAGGAAGACAGCTGTTATCCCAACTGTTTACATTGGGATCGGGGATTGTAAATCTTCTAAATTGACTTAATTTAACCAATTGCTAAAATGACCTGCATTAAAAGAGAGCTATTCTCAAAGAGGTTAGAAATTAATTTGTTTTCAAAACTTTCTCATGGCCAAAAGCCAGTTGATAATAACTCTGCTTAGCACCCTCTAATAAGAATGCCTCTTTAAGGCCTCTTAAAATAGCAGTGGGAAAAGCATATTCAGTAACCAGCATTTTAAAAGACAGAACAAACGGCAACAATAACAAAAAAGGGCACAGTTTCTTCCCTAATTACATGTCCATTGTGATGTTTAATACAGTCACACCCATCTGTAAGAGTGCTGTGCCTAGAACTTTCTGAAAACACCTACATAAACCTAAGGAGTGTTAACGGGACTAATTCCACCTTAATTTTTTATTCTTAAAATAGTTTTTTATTCTTTATTACTGCTATTGTTTTAAAGGTAGATTAGAGACTTTTATATTAAACTTGTACTGGCTATAGTGTTTATGTTTGGGGAGGAAAGATTTAACGTCTGCACCTTGAATCATAACCCCTGCAATACAGAGCTGAGTTATAATTTAGAGTTTAATGAGAATGCATAGTTTACATTGCTGTTGCTGAGGTCTCACGGGGCGAGCTGCCTCATCATTATTGTTTGGTAATGATACTGGTTATTATTTTTGTTTGGTTACTGTTTATCGGTAGTAGTGACTGGTGTTTATGTAAGAAAGATTCTGGTTATTTGAAGGGCAGTCTTTTCATATCCAAACACACAACTTCCCACTGCTTCAATAGGGAGGTGGTGTGGTCACTTTCTTGTTTTGTGACTATATTATTTGGAGTTTTAAAATCCTAAAACTAGTTGGACTCTTAATAGGGTATCCTGTTATATCTCACATGAAAGCCATCCTAGATAGGTAGGAATCATCGGCCTTATGTGTTGAAAGACCTCAGCTCTCCCAGTTTCCAGGATTTATCAGTTGCCATGGTCAGGACAGTGGTTTTATCTAATCCTATGATGCCATTCTTAGCTTAAACCCATTATCCTCATTTATCTTCGTTAAGACTGTCATGAAGTTTCTCTGCTTTATGTAGTTCAGGTTGAATATTCCACATTTTTGACACATTTGGGCCTGTTAACGTTCTGAATTGGAGCAGTTAAGAGAATCTGCCTGTTTTTAAACATTTTCCTTTTTCGAGGCAAGCATAAAATCTGAGTTTCTTCTGGGGGAAACCAGCTCTTTAAAAATCTGATAGGAAAACAAAAGCTGGTTTTTCCAGCTTTTTACCAATATGAAGTCTTCTTAACCTTTCCTTCCTTTCTGGTTTTGCCAGTACAGTGATTAGTGACTAGTAGTGAATGATGAACCAGAGGCATTGGGAGATCCTGAAGTCTCCTGAATCATAAAAAGAAGGTCACATTGTATTCAGTGCAGCTTTAGTCTTTTCAGTGAGTTTTATTGCAAGGAGTTCTCCAAAGCCAGACACTCCTTAAAAGATTTGGTACCTAGCAGTTTCCAACTGAGTCACTGAGGTTCTTTAAAAATACAGATTTCCCAGTTCCACCTCCTGGAGATTTTTTTTTGAGTGGGTAAGTGATGACTGAGAATCCACATTTTATTTTATTTTAGTTAATTAATTTATTTTTGGCTGCATTGGGTCTTCGTTGCTGCGTGCGGGCTTTCTCTAGTTGCGGCAAGCGGGGGCTACTCTTCGTTGCAGTGCGCGGTCTTCTCATTTCGGTGGCTTCTCTTGTTGCCGAGCACAGGCTCTAGGCATGCGGGTGCAGTAGTTGTGGCTTGCGGGCCCTAGAGCACAGGCTCAATAGTTGCGGCTCACGGGCTTAGTTGCTGCACGGCCTGTGGGATCTTCCCGGACCAGGGATCGAACCCATGTCCCCTGCATTGGCAGGCAGATTCTTAACCACTTGGCCACCAGGGAAGTGCCGAGAATCTACATTTTAAAAACCACTCTGGGCATCTGCTTCCAAAAAGCTCCCCAAGTGATTTTGATCTGCAGCCAGGTTTAGGAGCCACTGTTGCATTGCTTTGAAATTATTTATAAATTGGTAGTCCCTTTAAAAGTATCATTATGTTATTCAGGATGTTTGATTTGCTAGAATAGCCCATTTCCTAGTCATGACAGATAGCAAAGAGCTTTTATAACTTTTATGTAAATTACTTTACAGAGAGGCCCCCTCTGCTGTATTATCTGCCTGGAGTCATGAGGGAGGGTTGGGGAAAGTAGCTTCCTTTATTTCCTGAGTGGACAAATGAATGATAATGTGGAAACCACTGGAGGTCTGAATGGGTAGTCAAGTCTAGTTCTGATCAGTGTTGGATAGGAGAGCTGCCTGGGAATTCTCTGTATGTAGGATTTTAAAATAAAGCCAACCTGCCAGATGTTTCATTTCTACGTAGCTGAAACGCTTATTGGAAATAATGGATGCTTAATAGGCAATAAAATTTAGTCACAGGTCTTTTGCTGAGTTCATGGATGGAAGAAAAATTGCTGAAGTACAGAACCCTCTGAGTTAAAGCAGAATCAGGGCATTAAATATGTTAGTTAACGAATTAAACTTGGGAAAAGTGTAACAATTTAGGAAATAGACAAACCTGATTTTGAGTCCCAGCTCCTCCACCACCTGGCTGTGCTACTTTAGACATGTTACTTAACCTCTGTGGGCTTCATTTTCTTCATCTGCAAGATGAAAATCATACCTGGTAGCATTGTTCTGTGGACGAAAAGAGATAAAATCTCTTCTTTGTACATTGTACAGAACTCAGTGAACGTTCTCTTCTCCCGCTTTCTCATAGGATTTTTATTCTGTAGGCTTAAGATGTCTTTCTAAATCTGGCCTTCTCTCTATCTCTTTCCAGGAATATCTACTCGGTCAGCTCTTTTAGAAAATGCATGAAAGAGTGAGGACTGAAGTTAAGAACTACAGAATATGGGAAAGAGGAATGAGTCATAGACACTTGAAAAAATATTTTTTTAGAATGAGTGGAGTGTAGGCATATATCCAGAATTACTGTCTGCGGGAATAATGACCTTATCCAAATTCTGCCTCAAGCATCTGCGCGGTAGCCTGGGAGCTCAGCTCAGGCTACCAGGCTTGGAGGGTGGCCCCACTAAGTAGCACCTGACGGCCCTTTCTTTCCTCATCTTCCTTTCCCCCCTCTCGGGCTCTTTTGTTTCTCTTTCCCTCTCTCCTCCCTTTCCCTCTTTTAAACTGCCTTTCCTTTCGACTTGCCAATCATGGCCGTAGTAATTCGCAGACCAGGCCCCTGGAACTTGAGGCTAAAAGAGGTTGCTGGTTGCTAACACCTGTCTCCCAGCTAAATGAATAGGCTCTTTTGTGGGCAGGATGCTAAAAAAGCTGATTAGTACAATACTGGCTTAAAGGACCTATTAATGATCCAACATATGTAAATCATGGAATGATTTAAAGCCATTTTAGAGATTTGCTTCTTATACTCTGCGTTAATTTTTTATATTGAATTAGGATGTTGGCTGAATTTTTCCATGTAAACCGTGAATCTGTTTATTGCCCAAATGGACTAATTTTTGTCATATTGATTGGGAATCATTTATATTCTAAAGAAGTTTCTACCCTTAAGGGCCTTTGTATTGTTCTGCAAATGTCTAACTAGTGTGAAATACAATTAAAGTTTTGTTCACTGTGCTGCTGACATAATTAGTTTAATTTCTGCCCCTTATATATTTCTCTTGGAAGCTGGGAAATTAAAACACTAGATTTTGCATAAAACTGCTTTTTTGAGGGGGTGATTTTACTGTCAGTTGAACAGACTTAGGCCCGAGGGTACATTTTTTAACATGTCTTACTTAACTTTCCTGTTAATAGTCTCTTTCTCTCTATAGAATCAATGTATAATTGGCTGTTGAAGCATTCAGAAGAGACAATGTTTGGCCTTTACCCTGTGATTATATTTTTTCCTATATCTCTTTTGAGGAAATGTGTGTAATTTTTGGAAACTCCTAAGTATATTACCATTAGGAGAGCATGAGAACTTTTGCAAAGGCTAGAGAATGGAGTGGTTTTCTGAAATAAGCTGTATTATTTAATTCCCTCCCCAAATCACTGCTGTGTTCTTCTTTAGATCATAGTGCTTGCAGACCTTGATGTGAAAGTGGAAAGTCTGTGATGCCTGGCAAATCCTCTTCACAATTTTTCTATGATGTGTTTCACAGAAATGGCTCTAGTCTTCAGGAACAGAAGTCACTCTCAAGGAGACTTTACACTTAATTACTCTAATCCACACTTAATTTCTTACAGGATTCTTGGAGAGATTCTCACCAGGCTGCTGATTTCATGGAGTTATGACCTATGAAGGTTTTTTTTTTAATCTCGGTTAAGCCTGCTAACCTTTTTTTTTTTTTTTTTTTTTTTAAGGGAAAGTGACCTTGGTCTGGTAATTTCTCCATTGTCCTCTCCTGTAAAAAGATAAGCAAAACCTTCTGGCTCTCTCAGCAGCCTTTTTCAGCAGCTACCACCCATGTGCTGAATTTGAACTTTACACAATTTTTGTTGAGCTAGTGTCACTTGACTTTTGAAAGCTGCCCCCTCCAATGCTATAGGTTTAGCCTGCATCTCCTAGTTTAACATTCACATGCCTTTTCTAGAATTGCATATAATTATTATATGCAATTATATTGTAATTATTATATGCAGTTTTAATGTTTCATTATCTCTGGGTTGTGGAGTGGTCAGGTCTCCTAGGGACAGCTGATCCAATCAGACTGCTTGGAGCCAGAGTCTGATTTGCTGAAACATTTTAACTGCCTTGATCCACTTTGAAGAAATGCTGCCTAGTCATCCTGAAATTTACAGGAAGTTAGGCCAACTGGAGCCTCTGCTGGCCTCTGAGTGGTAATGTAATTCGTTAGTAATCAGCACCATTGTTTATTTGAAACTGCTGGGTTATGTTAAAACACTTGGAAAAACTTTTCTTAAGTAAATGGAGCAGCCTCCTCTCCCACCCCGCCCCTTCTTGTTTTACCCTTTTCATTTACTTGGAAAAATCTTTCCACTCTTATTTCTGATCACATGCATGGAATGTGATGGAATCAATATCTTTTATGCTATAGGAAACCTTGTTTTCCCTCCAGCAATTTCTGTGAATTCCCCCCACCCCTTTCAACTTTCATAATGATTAAGATATCTGCTTGAGAAATAACCATGCCTCATCTTCTTCTGTTGACTTTACAACCTTTTCCTGGGTCTTGAGTCAGTGGGTCCATAGCCAATGAATTATACCCCCTGTTGATCATGCTCAATTATTATCTTCATGGCGTGGAAGAAGATCCACTAGAGCATGAGCCTTTATTCCAAAATCCTGGACAAAAGGAGCGTTCTGATTTGGGGAAAGAGGATGGAGTGTTTTCCAGGACTTTAGAGGGAGTGGGTCAGCCGAAGTTCAGCCGGTTTGAGGAATCCTTAGTAAAGGATGGTTCTCAGGAAGAGGGTGGAATTGTCTTGGAATTGATTTTGCAGACCAGTAGCCATGGTTTGGGCAATTTGGATTTTATGGAGGTGAAGAGGAGCAGTTTGGTGTTAAAGTTTTGTGCCAGGGTGTGGGGTAGGAAGGAATAGCTGCAGGGCCTGGGAGTTGCCCAGTCTGCAGTGGAAAATTCTTAGGCCTTCTGGTTCTCTCACTTCTGTCTACCTCTCTTTTTACTTTTTGGGCGTGACTAGATTCAGGTGCCATTCTTGGTCATTTGTCATATGCTGATGGAAGTACCTGCATAGTCATTCTGTGTCAGAGCTGAAGTTTACCTTAGCCAGTGTTTGCTGCAGAGCTGGTGGGGAAAGGGGTCAAACGTTCCCAGAGAGCTTGACAGAGGGCACTCCACCTTCCCTACCACCCTCACCATATGGTTGGACGCAGCACTCCAGGTGATTCTGAGTCATCGCCCCCACGTCTATTGATCTACTTCAGTGTTTCCCAACTGTTTGGACTGTTGACATAGTTGCAGACCGGCTGCTTGAGGAGTAGTGACAGTGAACCAACCAATTAATGGGGGACATAAATATGATAGTTTTGCAGTTTCACCTCCAGATGATCTTCGTCAGATTCCTAAATTTTATTTATTTGATTAAACTTTTTAATGTAGCATATCACCATGTCTCCTGTACTACCAAAACTAATATTAAAAGTGAAAATATGTTGACAGTTACATCTAACTTGGTGTTTGAGATACCGGCTATCCACACCTGCACTGTTATTTGTGGAAACGCTCACAAATAGCCGCTTGAAATCTTTCTCCTCAACTCTTTTCAGAAACAGTACAAACATAAAACTAAACCACTAGTTTTCTTTGGGAGGGACTGGTACAAAATTCAAGGGTTCTGAATATCATGTCAAGAAAGCAGTTCTTGGACTTCCCTGGTGGCGCAGTGGTTAAGAATCCGCCTGTCAATGCAGGGCACATGGGTTCAAGCCCTGGTCCAGGAAGATCCCACATGCTGCAACTACTGAGCCTGCGATCTAGAGCCCACGAGCCACAACTACTGAGCCTGTGTGCCACAACTACTGAAGCCCATGAGCCTAGAGCCGGTGCTCCGCAACAAGAGAAGCCACCGCAATGAGAAGCCCGTGCACTGCAACGAAGAGTAGCCCCCGCTGGCCGCAACTAGAGAAAGCCCACGCGCAGCAACGAAAACCCAATGCAGCCAAAAATAAATAAATTAAAAAAAAAAACCAAAAACAGTTCTTGATGCCATAGCATGTAAATGTTTACATGTATTTTAATACACATTTGGTCTTCCCAACCAAACATCATTTTTTTAAATGGGGAAAAATTGAAATTTGTTGTTACATATTACTAATATTATAAAAGCATATTGAAATGTTTTCTTTAAGTTTTAATATACTGATTTAAAAATACTTTTTACCTAAAATAATTTCTTTATTGGGGTTTACACACAAATTGTGACTTTTTTTTAATCCCTAGAGGCATTACTAAGATTATTATTGCAGTAGATCTCAAATTTTCATGTGTATCAGAGTCTCCCGGGTGCTTGTAAAAAACTGCAGTTTCCTGGTTGCTAGCCCAGACCTATAGAATCTGGGTGTTTGGGAATGAAGCTGGGGATTCTGATGTAGCTTATCTGCAGACCACACTTGGAGAAAGTAATACTGTCAGAAGGAACCACACATTAAAAAAAAATGATAATATTGAGAAATACTGATGTTAGGGGGCTGCTTTTATTCTGCAGAGGAGGAATTCAAGGCACAGGGAAGTAAAAAGTCTCCAGTTCACCCAGCGTCTCCAAGATAGTTGGATCTTGCAGACCAGCAGTGAGGTCTTTTGAGTCTAATTGGGTACTCTTTCCATGAGGTTACACCGTGGTGTACCTCCTTATTGGTTTCTCTGATTGCCCTCAAATCAGAAGCTGTAGGATAGGGCAAGGGTGCTTTGATTCCTTCAGAACAATAAGTGACACAATTGGCATTCAACTGTACGAAAAGTTAGTGTTTCTGAAACTGGTGAAGGACCAGCTGTGTAAAGTGCTTTTTCAGTCTATTGCCAACTAATATTTTTGTAAAGTACAAGAAAAATGAATTACCAGGAAGTCATGCACTTGGATGCACAGTTCATACCTACTATGAATTTTTTTTTACCTTGACATGGATGTCCATGGAGGGTGTGCGACTGCACACTTTGAATAGCATTGTTCTATTATAGGTGGTTCTGAGGACGTCTTAGGAACTTGATATCAGAGGTCCTTGATTTTCTTCCTTAGGCTACCTGTAATTGAGGCAACCAACTGAGAACTCCCTACTTGGAGAGAGAAGTTCTGTCGGTTGGTGATTTGCTAGATCAGAACCACGATTTTAATACTTGAGGATGAGGTGAGGATACTTACCTTTAATATATTTAAGAATATATTGATAGACCTTGCATTTTGTGCCTGTATCAGGAGGGTATTTACCTCCTTTGACTAAATATTAGAAGGGAGTTTCCAACTTCTTGGCCTGTAACTTTACTTACAGTTAATAAAGATGCTTAAAGGTGGGAGACAAAATAAAATTTGACGTGCCGTTTCTTTGAGACACTTCAGCGTGTTTGGTTTTTAGAAGCCTTTTGTAAGTAATCTAGGAACAAGCATTACTAGTTTGTGTGGCTATAATGTCAAAATGAATGTTGATTTGGAGCAGGGGAAAAAAATCTCTCCATGCATGCATTGTGTCCTGGTTTAATTGCTTGGTTGGATGAAATGTCAAACTTGATAGATTATTGGAGCTGTTATTTTTATTTTGGTGGTTAAACAATAATGAAACTGTTTGGATGTTTGCGGGGAACACTGCTTCCTGTGTCTGGACTTTGCTCTGGAGAAGGTTTCAATTGTTCAGAAGCAATACTAGTTAGAAAATGCAGCTTCTATGGCTCCTAGCACAGCTGTCTAAACTATTAGCTGTATTGGGGCCTTTGGACAAGCATTGTTTAACACTTTTGGACACAATTTGTGTTTCTGATTCCAAAATGTCTATGGTTGTTGCTGAATAGTTGGGAAACCTAGAAATGGGAGAGAGGTGTCTAGGTAAAGTCAAGCCTTTTTTCTTTAAGCATCTCTAGAACAAACTCCATCTTTCTTTCTTTCTTTTTTTAATTATTTATTTATTTATGGCTGCGTTGGGTGTTCGTTGCTGCATGTGGGCCCTCTCTAGTTGAGGCGAGCAGGGGCTACTCTTTGTTGCGGTGCGCGGGCTTCCCATTGTGGTGGCCTCTCTCGCTGCGGAGCATGGGCTTCAGTAGTTGTGGCTCGCGGCTCCAGAGCACAGGCTCAGTAGTTGTGGTGCCACAGGCCCAGTTGCTCCGCGGGCATGCGGGATCCTCCCAGACCAGGGCCCGAACCCGCGTCCCCTGCATTGCAGAATCCGCCTGCCAATGCAGGGGACGCGGGTTCGGGCTCTGGTCCTGCGCCACCAGGGAAGCCCCCAAACTCCATCTGTCTAACTGGGGTAGGGAGGGGTGGGGAGGCTGTGTGATGAGACTGGGCCTTGCTTTCTTAGTTACTGTTCAGTAGAATAGCATGTGTGCCAGCCTACAGAAGACTTTGGTCATTATAACCTTATGGTACTTCTCTTTATACCCTATTTTACCTGTATAAAAATTATCGGTAGTTATTGTGTGCTTTTTGTGTGCCAAGGATTTTGCTATATGAACTCATTTAACCCCTCCCAACAATTCTGTGAAATGTAGGCACCAGTATCTGTGTTCCGCAGATCAGGAAATGCGGCACAGAGAAGTTGAAAATGTGCCTAAGGCCACACAGTGTTTGAACCCAAGTAGTCTGGCTGGAAAGACCCGCTCCCAACCACCAGGCCCCAGCTGCCTCTCACTCCATCAGCTCATCTAATTATGATTACTTATCAGAGTAAGTCTTTAGAAATAGGTTCTATTTCATAGAATGTGGGCTTAAAAGTATCCTTTTATACATGGGCCTCCTTGTGTGGAAGGTGATTTTAGAATGTTATTAGCAGTCTTCGTTATTCCTTTACTAGTTTTAATTCCATTAGCACTGAAGGATTTTTTGTTTTTGTCTTTTTTTTTTTAATTTTTGGCTGCATTAGGTCTTTGTTGCTGCGTGTGGGCTTTCTCTAGTTGTGGCAAGCGGGGTCTACTCTTCCTTACGGTGCGCGGGCTTCTCATTGTGGTGGCTTTTCTTGTTGCGGAGCATGGGCTGTAGGTGCATGGGCTCAGTAGTTGCAGCACACGGGCTTAGCTGCTTCGCAGCATATGGGATCTCCCCAGACCAGGGATGGAACCTGTGTCCCCTGCCTTGGCAGGTGGATTCTTAACCACTGCGCCACCAGGGAAGTCGTGAAGGATTGTTTTATAGTTTATTCCATGTTTTAAAATTGTAATTGTATTTGCTATATCAACCAGTCACCCTCAAAAGCACATTTGGCTAAACAGCTGAAGCATTGGGTTAGAGGAGAATTTATTGGTGGGTTTTCTGTTAAAAAAAAAAAAATTTTTTTTTGGAGTGTCTTTCTGTTTTTCAATAGGCCTTCCCAGTAAATTGACCCCTGTGTAGGATACTGTAGATGTTGGTGGCCCGAGGGTCCTCATGTTGTAAGTGATACTGGAATAAATGGTGGTAGACCACTTTCAGTAAGAAGCCCGGATAAGTATAGAAACTAAAACTTTGTGCCTGAGACATGTGACCTGCTTTCAGTACATGTGAGCCCTGGCTGGGAGAATCACAAAGGAAGCATCATTTAAATTTTTTCCACTAACCTTTCCCTCACATTTGGAGACTGCTACTGAGACTTTTGTAGGAAAAACTGTTTGTAGTAGGAAGCCTGTCACATGTGAGGTGCCCCACGCCAGTAACCACATCTTTCACAATTTATGTGTCTGATCGCTGCAGTTTTCAGCTGCTTTTGATTTCAAGCAGGACACTTTGGGCTGAATGTTGAGCTTAAATTGCAGTGAGAGTTCACTATGCATGGGTTACTTCTGCTGCCTCCTGGCTCATTGCTCGCAGCCCTGGGGGAGCTCAGATAAAAACACCGGTAGAGATGGGGCACAGGTATTGCCTGAAATGTATTTTAGGTGGTTGAGCCAGCAACGGACTCATGCTTAAACAATCTTTTTTTTTTTTTTTCTGGCATAGTAGGGATGGCAGAATAATATGAAATGTGCTTTGCCTTACAAACAGTTCACCTTCCTTAATTCTCCATAGTGGTTGGACAGTTGAATGAGTAATTGTAATTGCACATTTATTATCACATACATCCCTTTCCCCCCAACCAATCCTTGTCACCCAGTAATCTGTTCTCTATCTGTATAATTTTGTCCTTTTTGAAATGTTATGGAAATAGAATCATAACAACATGTGGCCTTCTGAGGTTGGCATTTTTCACTTAGCATGATGCCCTGCATCCAAGATGTATTTAGTAATGTATTTAATAATGCTTTTTATTACTAAATAGAATAAATAGTATGGATGGATGTATCACAGTTGTTTTTTTAATTGAAGTATAGTTGATTTACAATGTTGTATTAGTTCCTAGTGTACAGTAAAGTGATTCGTATATATACTTTTTCATAGTCTTTTCCATTATTGTTCATGGCAAGATATTGAATATAGTTTCTTTTTTTAAAAATTAATTAATTAATTAATTAATTTTTGGCTGCATTGGGTGTTCACTGCTGCGGGCAGGCTTTCTCTAGTTGCAGCGAGCAGGGGCTACTCTTCGTTGCGGTGCACAGGCTTCTCATTGCAGTGGCTTCTCTTGTTGCAGAGCACGGGTTCTAGGTGCGTGGGCTTCAGTAGTTGTGGCACGCGGGCTTAGTAGTTGTGGCTCGAGGGCTCTAGAGCACAGGCTCAGTAGTTGTGGCACATGCGCTTAGTTGCTCCACGGCATGTGGGATCTTCCCGGACCAGGGCTTGAACCTGTGTCCCCTGCATTGGCAGGCGGATTCTTAACCACTGCGCCACCAAGGAAGTCTTGAATATAGTTTCTTGTACTATACAGTAGGACCTGTTGTTTATCTATTTTATATTTTGTAGTTTGTATCTGCTAATCCCAAACTCCTAATTTATCTCTCCCCCATCCCCTTTCCCCTTTGTTAACTATAAGTTTGTTTTCTATGCCTTGGATGTACCACAGGTTTTTAAATTTAATTATTTAATTAATTAATTAGGTTGTGCTGGGTCTTCGTTGAGACAGGCAGGCTCCTTAGTTGCAGCTCACGGGCTCCTTAGTTGTGGCATGTGAACTCTTAGTTGTTGCATGCATGTGGGATCTAGTTCCCTGACCAGGGATCGAACCTAGGCCCCCTGCATTGGTAGTGCAGAGTCTTCACCACTGTGGCACCAGGGAAGTGTCTGTATCACAGTTTTTTAACCATTTACCTATTGTAGGGCATTTTGGTTGTTTTCAGTTTGGGGCTGTTACAGATAAAGCCATTATGAACATTTATGTACAGG
Source organism: Phocoena phocoena (assembly GCF_963924675.1). Lineage (NCBI taxonomy): Eukaryota > Metazoa > Chordata > Mammalia > Artiodactyla > Phocoenidae > Phocoena > Phocoena phocoena. Next base: position 38,690,829 of record NC_089237.1, on the reverse strand, counting down.
TATTTGTGTAGATACAAGTTTTAATTTCTCTGGGTTAAGTGCCCAGGAATGCAATTGCTCAGTCTTACAGTATGTGTATCTTTAGTTTCTTAAAGAAACCACCAAACTATTTTCCCAAGCTCTGTACCATTTTACAGTCTGTCCCACCAGCAGTGTATGAGATCCAGTTTCTCTGCATCCTCATCAGCATTTGGTATCGTCCCCCTTTTTTAACTTTTCTAATAAGTAGCATATCTGTTTTTTAAGTTCATCAGACTACTTGTAAAACTGACTTGACTGACAAAGAGCAAAGATTTTTGAGTCGTGATTAGCCCTTCATGTGGCTCTTTCTCTTTACAGTGTTCAGTGGTCTGTTGACCTGCTTTTTAATCCCCTGCCCTGGTGTCCCTGAGAGAGAGAAGACTAACCAGGACTAACCAGGGGGAAGTGAGGACATGAGCACGAGACTCAGTCTCCCCCTAACCTGGCAGGACATAGCACAGTACTGCTTCTGGCTCAGAATGACGAAAAACGAACCAACAATGCTGTCCCAACACTGAATTCTGGTTGATTCTTATGTTTGCCTCAGTGAATATAGCCTTAAATATGCTGAAAATTTGGCTCAGAATGGCCCTAAGAACTTGTTCAAATTGTTCTGTTTCATTTTCTTTGTCAGGTGATCTTAGGTACTTTATTTCTGGTAATGTTAATTAGCTTATACTCCTCATTTAAATACTAAAATAGCACAAAAGTGTATATATAAAGCAGAAAGTAAACCTCCACCCGTACCAAAAGTAACACTGTTAAGTGGTTCTAGACTTTTTGACTATATGTTTTGTATCTTTCTCTCTGTATATATACATATGTATGTATATGTTCTGTGTGTGCTATGTGTGTGTGTGTGTGTGTGTGTATGTGTGTGTTCTCCACCTGCTATTCTGTATTCTCCACCTGCTGTTCTGTACTGCTTTTTTTTTTTTTTTTTTTAATGGATAATATATTGTGGGCATTTTTCCCTGTGATTCTTTTTTAAGTGTTTAATGCCTGCAACAAAACTTTGGGTTCCTTTCTCTAACCCTTTTTTGTTCTATTGTAAAAGGGACGAGAGAGATACCATTGAAAGACCCAAACAATATGTATTTTATTCCTAGTTACATGCGTTTGGGTTGAAATAAGGTTATGCCTTTATTTGCAGGTAAATCCTTAGAATTCTGGGTGTTGGGATCTATCCACTCTATTATGAATAATGCAAGTCTAACTTTATGATGTGATCTCTTGCAAGCCTTGAGGGAAGCAAGAACTGTGAGCACAGTAATCTTTAGAGAATGTATAGTCAGTCCTTTGGGTATTTGTCTACTCACTGGCTGCTTAGTCAGATGGAGTGTTTTCTTAAGTGCTCCTGAAATGCACAGCGCAGTTTTTATTTTGAAATCTCTCCTTCTGTCTTCTCTGCCTCTTCCATTACTTTGATTACCTTGATGGGACATTCAAGCTGTGCAGTCTTACCCTTTTATTTTCCATAGCCTACAAAAGCCAGTTTGAAGATTAACTGTAGGTGAACAGGTAATTTATCTGCATGGCTAGAAATCACCCATCAAGATGAAACGCATGTCAACAAAGGCCCCCTAGACTTGGGGACCTGAAGGAAGGTAACTTAATCTTGTGGCATTTTTAGTGGAAACCAGGGTGAAAATTTAGGAAGTTTGACTTATTGGAGGCAGAGCATGAGTATGAGGGTGGAGAGACAGAGAAAGAGAAGGGGGCGGGGAGGGGGGAGAGAGAGGGAGAGAGAGAGAATGTGTGTGTATATTTGGGGAAGAGAAAAATCCAGAGCTATAGAGTAAATAAGAATTATGAATTAAGGTAATCTTCAAAGTTGAATTACAGAATCTTTGTTCTGAGAGGGTGGCTACTGGGGAATAGAACATGAGCTTACCAGTTACTTCATTATGAAGCTCTTGGAGTTGTTTAGGTGATGGAGTTTGATGACAAGGGCCTTTTCCCTGCCCTTCTTCTGTATTAGCAGCACAGGGGGAAAAATGAAGAAATAGCTTTGTATAGAAAATCACACCCGTCGAATGGTTCCAAGATTTCCGTTGCCAGGTTTCTAAAGTGAACTGCCCAAGATAGCAGTTTAGTCACGTCGCTGACTTCCTTTCTCCCAATCTTGTCATCAGGTCATCAGGCTGTGTCCTGTCAGCTTTGGAGTCTTCCTTTTCCTTCAAAGTGGGCTTGTTACTTTTTCAGTTCCTGACATTTACTAATCTAGTATTTCATTGTGCCTGAGGTAGGCAGTACCCTTGATGTTGGCTACCTTTCTTCTTTTTTTTTTTGGTTTGTTTTTGTTTTGTTTTTTTAATTAATTTTATTTTTTATTTTTTGGCTGCTTTGGGTCTTCGTTGCTGCACGCGGGATTTCTCTAGTTGCAGCGAGCGGGGGCTACTCTTCGTTGCAGTACGTGGGCTTCTCACTGCGGTGGCTTCTCTTGTTGCGGAGCACGGGCTCTAGGCGCGTGGGCTTCAGTAGTTGCAGCACGCGGGCTCTAGATCGCAGGCTCAGTAGCTGTGGCACGTGGACTCTAGAGCTCAGGCTCAGTAGTTGTGGCGCACGGGCTTAGTTGCTCCGCGGCATGGGGGATCTTCCCGGACCAGGGCTCAAACCCAAGTCCCCTGCATTGGCAGGTGGATTCTTAACCATCTGCACCACCAGGGAAGTCTGCTATTGGATACCTTTGTGCACTATGAAGTATTATGCCACAGTGGATAATAAAGTGCCCAAATTATATTATAGAACAGATTCTGGTAACTGTAGCCCCGGGGACTGGCTTGGCTGGTGTGCCCTCCTGCAGCTTGGGGGTGGTTTTGCTACAAAGTGCTGTGAAGCAGGTTGAGCCTCATTCAGTGCCGGTTCCTATATCTGAACACTAAAGTGGCTCGTTAAAGATTAAAGGGACTGCCGGGTTCTTCCGGCCCCAAGATGGAATGATCACCGCCATGGCAACAGCCGCTGTCTCCCCGGAGAGGCCATCTTATCCAGCAGGGTTGTGCTTCCAAATGTTACAGTAAGCCTGCAGTGGATGATGCTGTGGTGATAAGTTGCCATTTAGGCACTCTCGACATATGAGCTATATAGCATCCCATGGTTTGAATTTCTGGGCAAAACTGCCTCATCAGGAAGTCAGAAGCCTCTACTTTCAAGCTGTGCCTCTGCGGAGGTTTTCTCCTTTTTTCTATTTGACTGTTCTGTTGAGTCAAATGAACTTTAATTTTCACAGTCATAAAAATTCCGTTAAGCCCCTTGTATTGCATCCCAGGTGTGAAAATGTCTCAGTCTAACAGGACTGTGGGTGGCAGTGAAAATCCTTAAGATAAAAAAAAAAAAAAAAAAAAAATCCTTAAGATAAGTAGTTAGGATAATTGCCTCTGAAGGCTTGAAGAAAATAATGGTCCAGTCAACAGAATAAATACAGTTCAATTGTTATATTCTTGATGGTTCTTGTGGATGAGGGGACTAATGTCTAATACCTACTCTGTGAGACTACTGTTCAGTTTGGTGGTCTTCGGGGAAAAAAACCCCAACTTTTCATTTTGGCCTTCCCTGGTGGCACAGTGGTTAAGGATCCACCTACCAATTCAGGGGACACGGGTTTGATCCCTGCTCTGGGAAGATCCCACATGCCGTGGAGCAACTAAGCCCGCGCCACAACTACTGAGCCTGCGCTCTAGAGCCCGCAAGCCACAAGTACTGAGCCCATGCACTACAACTACTAAAGCCCGCGTGCCTAGAGCCCGTGCTCTGCAACAAGAGAAGCCACCGCAATGAGAAGCCCGCGCACCACAACGAAGAGTAGCCCCCACTTGACCCAACTAGAGAAACTCCGCGCGCAGCAACGCAGACCCAACACAGCCAAAAAACAAACAAAAACTTTTCATTTTGCAGTGCTTAGGGATCAGCGCTATGACCTGTCTCCCAAAACATGATCCAAGACCTCTCTGTATCAGAATCACTTGGGAGAGGGAGATGCTTATTAAAAATTCCGATTCTAGGGGCTTCCCTGGTGGCGCAGTGGTTGAGAGTCCGCCTGCCGATGCAGGGGACACGGGTTACTGCCCTGGTCCGGGAAGATCCCACATGCCGCGGAGCGGCTGGGCCAGTGAGCCATGGCCACTGAGCCTGCGCTCAGCAACGGGAGAGGCCACAGCAGTGAGAGGCCCGCATACCGCAAAAAAAAAAATTTCCGATTCTAGGGGCTCCTTCCACTTCTGCTAATTCAGAGTGTCTGAGAGATTGGGTTGGGAAGTGATCCTTTTCAATAAGCACCACTGTTGATTCTTAAGTACCTCTAGAGTTGATTCTCGAGTATCCTAAAGTTCACTTCATTTTTCATGCCTAATTTCTGTGATTTATTAGGTGATAGCTACTTGGTTGACATTCATTGTCTTTTTTGAAGAGTAGGTACTCTAGTTTAAAAAAAAAAAAATTATAAGATCCCTGAACATCCAAGATTAGAATTTAGCAGTGGCTCTAATTATCAACAAAGTGAGAAAGCCACTGGTTCTTGGAAATTTGGATTTATCAGTTCACTGTCTTCTCAATCATAAAAAGGACGTGGGGGGAAAGAAAAAGGATAGGGACATAAATAAGATTAATTTTGTTAAAAAGAGGAAATGTGCAGTATTATTTAGGTTGCTAGGAATGGGGAAGCAGGTAAAAGGAGGCTGTTGAGAGGAAAGAGTAAGATGGGGAAAAAGTTAAAGTAGTTTATAAACAGTAGAACATTTAAAACTTTAACTGAATTTTAAATTACCAAGTAATATTTGAATATATGCTTGTTGTAAAATGTATTCAAATACTGGTAAAGCTAAAATACCTCCTTGATCTGCTCCCATTGTGCTTCCCTCCCATATCTTTTTCTGTGGATTTGGTAATTTTCTATGGATTTGGAAGACTACAGAATCCTAAGAAATGGCTATTTTAATTTCTTTTGACACCTGCTTGTTGTTTAAAATGTTAAGAAATGTCAGAAAACAAACCAAATATGGGCTATAAACGGCATTACATATTTCTGTTCAGGTAAAACAGTGGGTATGGTGTTTGCAAGATGTGTGTGTATATATACATACACACATACATACTCGTACACAAAAGCATACATGCACACATACACATGTTAAATATCTCTTGTGACCACACATAAAAAGTAAGTCTGTATAGCTTTGGGTGTGAATTAACTTTGTCTGAGTTTTAAAATAATATATTAAAAAATATATATATTGAAGGAACTTAAGCACAAAGCCACAATTATTTTGTTTATTTCTCATACAGTCTCATATTCTTGGAGTTTTCATATAACCTTATAAAAGCTCAAGTGCCTGAAGCCATTAGTTCAAGTTTAGCATCTTTTTAGAGCTCTACACGTGTAATCCTCAGCCTTTCCCGGCTAAAAGAAGGAACTCAGTTGGAGTATGGTTATATTCAGGGGAAACTGATCGGAACTGTACAGAATCCCACAGAGGGAGACGATAATCTGAGCCTGCCCTCCTCACCTGCTGAGTGGTGCTTATCTTAGCAGAATTAGGAAGTTCTGATGCTTCTATGGGGCTTTGCATCATTTACATTTACTTCCTGGGCACAGTACCATCTGGATTTTCTCTTCCTCATTTAAAGTTTACTAATATAGAATGAGTCAGAAGCTTTTAACAGTATTCTATTTTTGTTTCCGTATTTGTCTCTACTGTATGTACCTTGAGAGTTGCTCTATATTAGGATGTTTGTGACTTATCATCAACTACAGAAATATTTTTTAAAGTGTGGTCTGTGAGATAATGGTTATCAACTGCTCTAAAGATGCTTTTATCATTTGAAAAAGACTAATTAACACATACTGTAGGAAAACTTTAAACACAGCTATTTTCTGGAAAGGAAAACACTGAAGGGGAGGAAGTAAAAGAGGGAACATTTTATAAAACCTTCTAAAAGGCCAGTGTGGTTATCCTGTTGGAATAATGTAATTAAGGGGCATTGAATTGGATAAAATAACTTTTTATTTTTAAACTAGCCCCGTGAAAAGGAATAGAATTAAATAGCATAGTTTTTAAACCCTCATTCTGACAATCTGCATGTACATTTTAACGAATCCTAACATTTATTGAATGACAGGCTGGATTGGCAGCTACATCCAGAGTTGATGCCTTGAGAGACCTACCTGACAGGATGAACAAGGCTAGGTGTGGTGGCCTTGAATGCCCATGCTAAGGAATAGCTGATGACCATGGGAAATTTTGAGCAGGGAACAGAAGGATCTGATATGAACTTTAGTTTCATTCTTGTAGAATGAAAACAGGGAGGAAGCAAGGACTTAATCTTTTGTTTTCTTTGTCTAGCACCATTGTCAGTTCTAGCCTGTCAGGGCAAATTCAATAATAATTAATAGCTGTTGATGAGCCAGTCATTCTAGAATCGATTTTTTTTTTAAAGACACCAATTGTACTTGAACATTTGTTACTTTTTTTAAAAAATTAATTTTTTTTTTTTTGGCTGTGTTGGGTCTTCGTTTCTGTGCGAGGGCTTTCTCCATTTGCGGCAAGCGGGGGCCACTCTTCATCGCGGTGCGCGGGCCTCTCACTATTGCGGCCTCTCGTTGCGGAGCACAGGCTCCAGACGCGCAGGCTCAGGAGTTGTGGCCCATGGGCCTAGTTGCTCCGCGGCATGTGGGATCTTCCCAGACCAGGGCTCGAACCCGTGTCCCCTGCATCAGCAGGCAGATTCTCAACCACTGCGCCACCAGGGAAGCCCTAGAATCAATTTTTTAATAAGCTGGCCAATAAATGAGAATTGACATAAATTTAAGGATTTTTCAAAAGTAAGTGTTAATGTGATTTTCACAGACTCCTATGTTCCTTAAACATCTAGTAGGTGTGATGGTGGATAACTTAGCTTTAGCATAGAGAATGTGGCAGCTGATTAAACAAAGAAAACCCTCCTATGTATCTGTGTTAATTAGAGAACATGAGTTGTCTAAGGAAACAGAAAGGTCAGAGAAAGCCTGGTGGGGAAAAAGAACAGTGAGCCTGGTCAGAGCTGACAGAATTCACCCTAATGATTTGACCAGCTAGCCATGACTGGGCAGGTCCCCCCATGACTGGGCATCCTCTCACCCAGATGTTCTAATTTGTAAATGCAAAGTGACTTCTTTATCAGCCTCTTGGGGAAATCTGCAGAGCTCGTGGACCTGCTACTTCAGTAATCGTGCTGTCCTGAGCCCCAGGCTGTTTTCAGGTGATATTTCAGAAGGTGACTGACCACTGGAGCTTTTCTGGGTGACCAGCAGCCGGGGAACGAGGTTCACCTGCCCCCAGTAATCAGCTTTCCATTTGAAAGAAAAATCAGTGGGGTGCCTCTTGTTTTCTAGGTTGCAGTTGATTGCGGTTGGCTCAGGCTGAGTTGTTTGGGAAATGAGTTTTGCCTGGCGTGAGTCAGCACTGCCCTGGGTAAACCGCCTGCTCTGTTGCAATCTTGCTTACCAAAGATATGTCCCCAGGCAGCACCATTCACTGCCTGAAAGCCGCTGCTGTTGGTTCCTGAGATGATCTCATCTGAACCCGGCTCCAAGGACCTCAGCAGCGGCAGGAACCGGAGGCAGCTTGCTTTCTGCCCTGGCCATGTTTTGAAACAGGCAAAATCAGGTAACCCCAGACTGTTTTTTCTTAAGTGTCTTGAGCTAGACTGAGCTGATGCAGAAACTGGGAAGACCTTAGTCTTTAGAAGTGAGTCAACGTGTTATCAATTTGGGTATCTGAAAGTCCTTCAACTCTTTGGAGGGGATGTTAGGGGAAAAGTTTCATTTCCTTTGGGATCTGGATGTGGTTTTGGACCTAATAAGGCCGTTTATTATATAAACCTTAGAGAAATCAAACAGGTTTACAGCTTTATCCATCTTTTGCTGTTGTAGTCTTTATTCTTTCTGTGTCTTGTGAGAAATAGTTTAGTCATACTAAACCATTGTTAAAGGAAGAGAGAGGGGCAAACATATTTGCTTTTCTGCTTAATAATTGTGACTCCTGAATTGTAGAAAGCACTGTCTTACCAGTGAGTTTCTGAGGTGTTATGAAGACCCTCCCCTCATTCTGTTCAGACTGCTGCCCTATCTCCTTCCTGCTCTTCACCTCTAAACTTCTGAAATCTTCAGCCTCAGCACCAGGCAGTAACCCTCTTTAAAGTTTGCTCTTTCCTGTGCCTTACAATTATCCCCAGGTGGTCCATGTTCACTCTACTTCAGGCCTTTGCGCAGGCAAGCCTTCTCTGAGACACCCTGCCCCAGCTTAACCTGGCCAACTGGCTTAACTGGCTGGAGTCTGAAAATCACTTCTTCCATGAAATCTCTTCTTACTCACCAAGACTGGATGAGTACTCAGGAGCATCCTGTGTCTCCTCGATCGTGGACTAGATTGAGAAGTGGCACCTGTTTTGTTAGAATTATATCCATGGTACCTGGCACATAGTAGGTCCTTAGTAAGAGTGGAATGAGCACGAGCCTCCACTGTACTTCCTCAACTCGGATCCTCTTAGCAGCTCTTTGTTATCTTGGCTTCTACCCCCATTACCCTATTCCTGTTTTCCTGAAGATTACAAGTAAACTCCTGATTTCCAGGCCCAGTATTCTGGTCCTGATTTCAGCCTCCATCTTACTTAATCTCTGCCTAGCATTTGGCAGTATTGAACCATTCTTTTTTTTTTCCCCCAGCAGCCTTCTTCCTGTGGCTTTGTGGCCACCTTGTCTCTTCTGAGTTTCCAGAGTATCCTTCCATTATTTATTCTCATTTTCTTTTGATTATCCCATAAGTGTCAAGATGCTCCAGGGCTTTGTCTTGGGTTTCTTTTCACTCTTTTCCCAGCCCTTTCCTCTAAGGATCTCAAATATGTCCATGAATTCAGCCATCCTCAGTATGTTTTACCAGCCCAGCTGTCTCTCCCAAACTTCAGATCCTTATTTCCAACTTGACAAATCTTGACAAGCTTTGTCCAACTTCACAAACCTACCAGGTTTGTCTTAAGTTCAACACATACGTAACAAGTCATTATCTCCCCTACCCAGTACCTGTTATCTGCTTGTATTGCTGTATGTTTGAACTCTGTTAATTATATCTACCAAATCTTCCTCTTCATTCTTTTTATGCCTCACATCTCTAAATATGATAAATCTATGGTTGCTAAACCCTCTTGATTATATTGGCGTACTCTTTGATGTGTGTCTTTTCTTCATTCCCACTGTATTGCTTTAATTTATCATAGGTCAAAAACTAGATATTTTGTTTAACCAGCCCAATGGCTTAAAATTTTATGTGTGAAGACTTTTAGGCGGGGCCTGCATTCTTCCAAGATCACAGATAATCACCATTCTCCCAGATGTTACACAACGAAGATGTCACATTTGACCTACTTTGCCTCCAGGAATTTGAGTTTGTAACTTCTGATTCAAAGCCTTATCAAATCTTGATTGTGCTTTTGTCACTGCACCATAGATTCTTCTGTGCTCCAACCTCTCATTCTTGTTGCCAAAGTTATGTTCCTAAAGGCCAAATCTAATCTTTTCATTCGCAACGTTTCAGAGTGCCATTTGTTCTCTGTTTCCTACTTAGCTGGATTGGGAAAGTCCTTCATAATTTGACCCTATCCTACCTGTTACTCATTTTATCTCCCTCTCCTTTTCCCAGCCATTTCTCTCCTCTCCAACCTCCCTGAACTCTTCATTTTTCCAGTCCCTGGTTATACCACATCCTTTTAGGACACTGTGCCGTTTCCTGGTGGTTCCCCCTCCAGGAGGTTCCCCCTCCTCTCTCATCCCCAGGAGACTTAGTTCATATGTGAATCCTTCCCTGACTTCCTCTGGTAGTTATTCTTCCTTATTTGGACTTCCACAGCAGTGTCTGTCTCTAACACTAGACTGTTGAATTCCTTCACTGGACCTGGTCCTTGACCTAGAGCTCAGCACCATTAGACAGTGGCTAAAGTGGGTCTCCAGGGTCAAACCACTAGTCGAAACATCTTTATTAGTCTTGGTAGTATTAGAAAATCCATAAGCTTTCTAGTTAGATGGCATGTTTTTGTTCTTGTTTGATAAACTTGAGCCCATGGTGCCTATTCTGTATATGTCACCTGAAACCATCAGGTAACCATCCAAAGTTAATTTGAAGATTTATAGGACTTCCTGAAACCTAGTTCTAGACCATCACCTAACGTAGTGTAGTACCTTACGAAATTATTCCCTTGTATCATTTTATTTGATACCTACAGTACCCTGTGTTGGGTAGGTTTTGTTATCCCTATTTTATCGTGATTGTAAAGCTGCTTCTGACATTGAAGCATACATTCTGGTAAGACTCAGAGGGAAAACATGTTTTTACACTGGTATAAGCACCTGGTTTGTCTCTTTGTAGATAAATATACCTTGTTGGGTTCTACAGAAAAGGTGCCTTTGCTCAGTAGGTGAGTGCTAAAGGTCTTGTCTTTTGCAAGGCCACTTTATCTTCGAGGTGGAAGGAGGAGGTACTCAGAGCCTACTTGGCCTTGGAGAGGCCTTGACCGTGGTTGGAGACCTTGATTGACATGAATGGTATGCCCACTCCAGCCTCTCAAGCTTTTCTGTTGTGCTTCAGATACCTAGAATTTGTTAAAATCTACCTCAATAGTGGAGCGTCAAACCAGGTTGATGAGTGAAGGGAGTCATCACAAAATGGAATAAGGTGAGCGTTAAAAGAAGAAGGGGTTTCACATTAATTCTAATAAGTGATTAAGTTTGTAGGGTAATTCACAACTTTTGGGGGGCTAACATGCCATATTGGGGACTGTGGAATTTGATTATAGAAAGGTGAACCAGGGAATTCCCTTGGCGGACCAGTGGTTAGGACTCTGCTTCCACTTCAGGGGGCACGGGTTCGATTCCTGGTTGGGGAACTAAGATCCCGCATGCTGTGCTGTGTGGCAAAAATAAATAAATAACTAAACAAAAGTAAAATAAGAAAGATGAACCATGAGGGCTGGGACATAACATCTGTTAGATACTGCCATGTGGAATCCAATATTGGTCCGCCCATACTTAAGAGAGGAATAAAGATGATTAAAAAGTTAAAAAAAATTCCTTATCGTTATACGTTTGAAAAAAAATAGAAAGATTTAGCCTAGAGAAGGAAAAGCTAAGGGATGGCTTGATTACCATCTTTGAGTACAAGAATAGTTTTTGCTTGGGGATTTTGATTAATTGGTCTTCCTATATTTCAAAGATTTAAGAGGAAATGGGCTTAAATTGAGGGAGGAGTGATTTTAATGAATATGAGGAAGAGTTTCTTTTTTTTAATTAAAAAAATTATTTTGGCTGTGTTGGGTCTTTGTTGCTGCAGGTGGGCTTTCTCTGGTTGTGGTGAGCGGGGGCTACTCTTCATTGCGGTGCGCGGGCTTCTCATTGTGGTGGCTTCTCTTGTTGTGGAGCACAGGCTCTAGTCATGCGGGCTTCAGTAGTTGCAGCACGTGGGTTCAGTATATGTGGCTCACGGGCTCTAGAGCGCAGGCTCAGTAGTTGTGGCTCTCGGGCTTAGTTGCTCCGTGGCGTGTGGGATCTTCCCAGACCAGGGCACGAACCCGTGTCCCCTGCATTGGCAGATGGATCCTTAACCACTGAGCCACCAGGGAGGTCCCAAGGATGAGTTTTTTGATCATCAAAGTTGGGAAACATTTGAATGACTGCTAAAAGAGTGTTGAATTTCTGACTGTGTCAGTTATCTGTTACTGTGTAACAGATCACCCTAAAACTTTTCGTGGCTTCAAATGATAGTCATTTTATTGCTGTGATTCAGTGGATTAGTAATTCAGGGGTGAGGGCCATATTGCTTTGTTCCACGTGATGTCAGTTGGATTGGAGGATCCAACATGGCTTCACTCACGTATCTGGGGTCTTGGTGCTAACTGTTGGCTGGGACATTTTGGTTCTCCTCCGTGAGGTCCAGCTCTCTCATGGAGAGATGGCCTCTCATCGCTCATTAATCTAGACTGGGCTTCTTTACATGGTGGTTGGCTTCCAAGGGGGCCACAAAGCAGCTGCAGGGCCTCTTAAAGCCTGGGCCTGGAAGTCATACGTACACTTCTGCCCCATTCTTTTTTTTTTTTTTTTTTTGCGGTATGCGGGCCTCTCACTGTTGCGGCCTCTTCCGTTGCAGAGCACAGGTTCCGGACGCTCAGGCTCAGCGGCCATGACTCACGGGCCCAGCCGCTCCGCGGCATGTGGGATCTTCCCAGACCGGGGCACGAACCCGTGTCCCCTGCATTGGCAGGCGGACCCCCAACCACTGCGCCACCAGGGAAGCCCTGCCCCATTCTTTTGATTAAGTGATGTGTGTAGCCCACATCCAAGGGGAGGGGATATGGACTCCACCTCTTACAGGGTAGAGTGTCAAGGTCACACTGCAAAAGGACATGCAGCATGGTTGGGATTATTGTGGCCAATTTTGGAAACAATTTACCACACTGACCTTAGAGATTTTAAATGAGATAATAATATATATTTATTGAGTAGGTAGTTTGGGAATATAGTTTACAAACTTGGCTGCATATCAGAGTCATCTGGGGGCTTTTTACAAGCATAGACTCGTTAGGTACTAGACCTGTGAATCAGTATTTCCTGGGGATGTTGACACATTCTTTGTCCTTTCAGGTAACTATCAGTAAAATGAGGCTGGGGTGAGAGGCAGAACAAGACAGATCCAGCTGGTATACATGAGGCAGAATGGTAGGTGCCTTAAGATAGGCCTGCTGGGGGTCTTCCCTGGTGGTCCACTGGTTAAGACTGCGCTCCCAATGCAGAGGGCACGGGTTCGATCCCTGGTGGGGGAATCAAGATCGCACATGCCACATGGCTTGGCCAAAAAAAAAGATAGGCCTGCTGGTCTCCTCCCGCTTCCAGGACTTGGCGAAGCCTCTGCCTGGCATTCTCCACCTTCCAGGCTGCCTAGGGTAAGTTACATCTCATCCAGTCAGCACATCACCAAAGGAGTGTTTCTTGATTCCTCGCTTATGTTTTCTCAAAGTTTCTAGCACTTTTTCCTTCATAGCAACTTTTAGTTTATAATTAAATATTTGTGTGATCATTTGACTGATATATAATAGACAGAAATATGTCTGCTTTGCTTTCCAGTATCTTAACATAGTGCCTGCCTCATAAAAGGTACTCAGTAACTGTTGAATGAATAAGTGGTTGATTGAAAGCATGAATGAATGAAGTGATATTTGAATTCGGGTTTTTTTTTTAACATATTTTAAAAATTAATTTATTTATTTTTGGCTGCATTGAGTCTTCGTTGCTGTGCACGGGCCTTCTCTAGTTGTGGCGAGCGGGGGGCTACTCTTTGTTGCGGTGTGCAGGCTTTTTATTGCGGTGAGTTCTCTTGTTGCGGAGCACGGGCTCTAGGCGTGTGGGCTTCAGTAGTTGTGGTGCGCGGGCTCAGTAGTTGTGGCGCATGGGCTTAGTTGCTCCACAGCATGTGGGATCTTCCCGGACCAGGGCTCGAACCCATGTCCCCTGCATTGGCAGGTGGATTCTTAACCACTGTGCCACCAGGGAAGTCCTGAATTCGGTTTTAATGGATGATCAGCATTTTGGGCAGGTGGAGCAAACGAATGGGAAATTCATACTTCTGAAGAAGAAAGTGTGTGTTACATTGCTCATATAATTTCAGAAGATTGGAGGAAACTAGTTTGGGGAAAGATGAAGGGTTTGGTTTTGAGTGTCTTTGGTATGCTAGATTTAAAGTCTGGATATCTAGCAGGAATTTGGAAATGACTACTAAAACTGAAGCCTGAGATTGATTCCAAAGACTGAGGAATCTATTCATTCAATGGATACTTACTGAGCTTCCACTGTGTGCCAGACAACTGCACTGTAGGGAAGGTGAGCCGAAGTCTGATGGATAAGGAGCTGGCTTTGTGAAGAGCTGTGGAGGATGTTCCTGGCAGGAAAGGAACCACAAGTGTGCAGGCCTTGGGGGCAATAAATGATTTTTTTTTTTTTTTGAGGAAGTCAAAATAAAAGGAGACCACCAAGGGCCTCGAGTGAGGTGAATGGGGGGTGGAGGGTGATGGGGGTGTGTGGCATGAGGTAAAGTAGAAGAGGTAGGCAGGGCCCACATCACATGGGGCCTTTGTGGGCCATGTAGTGATTCTCGGCTTTACAAAAGGGCATGGTGGGAAACCACTGAAGGCTTTAAAGCAGGAGAGTAACAGGTGTGCGTGTGTGTGTGTGTGTATGTGTATTTTTTTTGGCCACGCCACGTGGCTTGTGTGATCTCAGTTTCCCCACCAAGTATTGAACCCAGGCCACAGCAGTGAAAGCCTGGAATCCTAACCACTGGACCACCGGGGAACTCAGGCAGAGTATAGTTTTTAAAAGAGAAGTTTACCCTGACTACTATGTGGAGAAAAGAGAGTGGCAAAGAGGGGGCCAGTGAGGAGGTGTTTGCTCTAGTTTTTGAGAAAGATAATGGCATATAAGTCAGGGTGTGGCCATGGACATAGGAGGGATGTTTGCAGGATATATTTTAAAAGTCAAACCAATAGAATTCACTAGAGAAGGAAAGGAAGAATGGTTAGTCCAGGGCCCTAGAAGATATTTAAGGGGCAAAAGGAGGAGCCAGGGAAGAACAGGGAGGAAAATATGTCTTTTTTTTTTTCGGTACGCGGGCCTCTCACTGCTGTGGCCTCTCCCGTTGCGGAGCACAGGCTCCGGACGCGCAGGCTCAGCGGCCATGGCTCACGGGCGCAGCCATTCCGCGGCATGTGGGATCCTCCCGGACCGGGGCGCGAACCCATGTCCCCTGCATCGGCAGGCGGACTCTCAACCACTGCGCCACCAGGGAAGCCCGGAAAATATGTCTTTAAAGGAGAGTCAAGCTATTGCACTTTCAGTGGGAATCAAAGGGAAGAAGATAGGTAGGTCATCGGCATATGGGAGGTCGTCAAGGTTTGATGTAGGAAAAAGCCGTGCATTTAGCCATCACAAGATCATTGGTGACCTTGGAGAAAGGGCTTTCAGTAGATTGAAGCACAGTTCATGAACAAGTGTGTGACATGGAAGTGAAGCAGAGCACCAGCTATTCTATGGGGGAATTGAAGAGAAAGGGAGACTGAGCTGAGAGCTCACTTTGTGCAAACTTGTAAGGGACGTATGTGTGTAGAGGCAGGTTTTCTAAAAACTGTAATGGACCAATGTTCACTGAGCATCTTCCCTGTGCCAGTCACTGTGCTAGGAGCTATACCAACTCTATTCTATTTATCTTTGTCTTGAACCAATTTCCATAAAAGTGTAGTGACCTCCAAAATGAATTTCCAAATTCTAGGGACATATGGAACCTTTCTTTGGGGTATGGGAAGGAATTATTAGAGCTAAGTTTTTCTATATTTTTATCTTACCCTTTGAAATTTCTTAGTGTTCTGCTTTATATAGAACACAGTATATTTGTGTAGTAGTACTTGTCTAATTTGTTGTTAAATATAGATACATTGGAGATGTACTAATTTTTTTTTTTAACT
Source organism: Phocoena phocoena (assembly GCF_963924675.1). NCBI lineage: Eukaryota > Metazoa > Chordata > Mammalia > Artiodactyla > Phocoenidae > Phocoena > Phocoena phocoena. Next base: position 38,675,277 of record NC_089237.1, on the reverse strand, counting down.
AATGGTCAAAAATGGTGGATTCTACTGGCCCTGTGAATAAAGGGGAGGTTTTGAGATGGAAAGAAAAGAAGAGGTAGAGAGAAGGGTGGGAAATTAACATGCCAGTTAGTCTGAACATTGTTTTAAACCTCTTAAGAACCCTGTGAAGTTATTTTCCCCCATTTTACAGATAAGAAACTGAGGTCTGGAGAAATTAACTTGTCTGAGGTCACACAACCAGTTAAGTGATGGAACTGGAATTTGAAACTGGGTCTATTTTACTTGAAAGCCTTATCACCTCGCTTATTCTTCCCCTTCTTCTTCTGCTTACTGCTCTTGCATATTTTTCCATTTAATTCTCACAGTGATTCTACAAGGAACAGATTAGAATACCTGTTTTGCAATTGAGGACTTTGAGGCACAAATGAAACAATCAGCGCATGGTCACATATCTGGTCTGTGGCACCAGCTGGACTCCTGACCCCAGTGTTCCCCACTGCACCACCATTGCCTCTCAAGTGGACAGGGCCCAGTTGAATTGTTTTGGTAAAGTGGGAGAGGAGGTTTCTAGTTATCTGACAAAGAAGGAGTGGAAGAGGGGATAGGGTTTGGAAGATTACTTAAGAGTAACAGTTCCAATTTTTTTGAGCTATTACTCTGTTGTTAATTACCTCAGTTAGGTACTTCATTGTACAGATTTGGAAGATGAAGTTTAAGGAAGTTAAGTACCTCAAGTACCTCGACTGAGATCACACAGGAAGAATTTGAGTTGTGTCTAACTCCAGGCCCTATGTCCTAAATCCTGCACAACACTGCTCTTTGGAAAGTTGCTATGAGACATCGACTAGAGATGAATAAAAGATTTCTGAGCCCATTGATGGCTTGGTCCCAGTTGTATGAATTTGTTGGGAACCCAGTAAATAAAGTCTTCTGACTTTTCTGTAATACTTGGTAGCTCAGGTATGGAGAGATTGAGGAAAGGAGGGGAAGAAAAGTGTAGAATAAGAATTCAGTAAATCAGAAGAGGGCCTCAGGGTGCAGCAATGGCAGATCGCAATGGATTGTGTTGTTAAGAAAAGTCGTGTTTGAAATTCATTCTTATGATAAATATTTATGGTGGTTCTGTTTGATGCAGGGTATTTTGGCAAAAAAATGCAAAGATGGACAAGATGGGATCTTTGACCTCTAGAAGGTTAGAGAGGGAGAATATGTGTTTCACCACAGTGCATGATTGGAGGGTATGAGAGAGGTGGAAGGTAAGGAGAAGTATGGAAAGGTATCATCCAGGTTGACTTATTGTAGATTGAGGGTGGCATCAGGTAGGACTGGTCAGCTGGGTGCCATCTAGCTTCTCAGGAAGACCTCTGAGGATTTTGGTCACTATGTTTCAGGTCTGATTCTTCTTAATGGATTTTGCTTTGTACCTGGAAATGATCAGTCTTTTGGAGACAGGATTTTGTTCAGACTTGAATGACTGTGCTCAGAGTGGAACGCCAATTTTTATTTTAGAGTGGATTCCTTTCCTGTTGACTGGATCCTGGATTTTGCTAGGACATTGCTGTTAAATATCAAGAGATCTGAAAAATGAAATTTAATAATATCAGGCTTGCTTTCGTGAGCATGGAATAATGTGACAGGATAGTTGGTAGGAGAGAACACAGTTACAAAAAGGCTAAGATTATTATTTTTTATTTTTGCGGTGCGCGGGCCTCTCACCGCCGTGGCCTCTCCCATTGCGGAGCACAGGCTCCGGACGCACAGGCTCAGCGGCCATGGCTCCGTGGCATGTGGGATCCTCCTGGACCGGGGCACGAACCCGTGTCCCCTGCATCGGCAGGCACACTCTCAACCACTGCGCCACCACGGAAGCCCAAGGCTAAGATTATTGATTGCTCGCTGTATGCCAGGTATTGCACTAAGTGCTTTGCATACAGTAGGACATTTAATTCTCCTAGTGGTCCTCCTGCAAAGTAGGCACAATTATCCTCAGTTTTCAAATGAGGAAACCAAGGCTCTGTCCAAGCTAGTAGGAGGCTGAACTGAGATTGGAACCAAGTCCTTCTGACTCCAAGAACCCATATACCCCTAACTGCTACTATATGCTGTTCCCATTTAAGCTTCATGAAGGAACCTTGTCCCATCACAGAGAAGATGGCTTGTCGCCTCGCTGCAGTGTTTCTCTGCCTTGGGTGATTCTGGAGTCAATGTGGCCCCCTCTATTTTTTCTACATTTTTCTAAGTTTCTTTGTTGACCACACTTTGATGTGGTCACATTCTTTGTTTAAATATATTAATGCCATCATCCAAGCCTTTTTGTCCTCTTCTCTTCTTGCTTTTGGTTTGGAAGACATTGTATCTCTTTGGAGGGACTCTGTGTATCTTCACACATTGATTTTGTGTTGATTTTATTACCTTAATTTTATGGGTTAAGTTATGAGATTCCTCCAGCTCCTAACTTGTCAACCTCCCTCCCCACTGCCCCGCTCCCCTTCCTTCCCCACTGGATTTAAGTTCAAATTCTGAGTCTGATTTTGGAATACTCAGCCTGGCTCCAATCCAGCTATCCAATTTAGCCATGGCTCTCTGGATCATTAGCTATTATTATTACCATCTCTCCCTTCATGCCCACTTATGTCTCAAATTAAATCTAGTTACTTACTGAAACGATATGTCCTTGATTTCCTACTTGTGTACCCTTGTTTCTGTTGTGTTTTTGGCTTGAAATGTCATTCTTCCTATGAAGCCTTCTCTGATCCCTCACTGGGAGTAATCATTTCCTCCTTTGAGTCTCACAGTGGAGGATTCTTTTATGTCTCCTTTATGGCACAGCACACTTTCTGCCATATATTTCAACTGTTTGTGTACATGCCTTTATCTCTCCTACTAGACCATAAACTCATTGAGCAGAGCTATCTCGTTGACCTTTGTATCTCCTCTAGAGTCTAGTTCCATTCCCAGCACATAGTAGACATTGGATAGCTGTTGGATGAATGGATAACAGAATTTCAGATTTAAGTTTCTACTCACTGGTTTAGATATTTTTCCCTCTTGTTTGCTTCCCTTCTTCCTTTTCCATTTCCTTTTCTTTTCTTATTTCTTTTTTTGCACTGACTCATCGAACTTGTCTTCGCCACTCCCTTTTCTTACCCAGATTTGCCTCATTCTTTCCCCATTAGCAGTCACTGTGTGGGAGGGAGTACCACATGTTGCTGGTCAATTTTCTCCATCCTTTGTGGGTCTATTCACTCCAGGAATTATATGACCAGCATGGGAACCAAGTGGTGGATTACATTACCATCTTAATAAAAAGACCACATGTAAAGAAGAGTCTTCAAGGTTTGTTAATATATTGCTTTCAAGTGGGAAACTTTCTGATCCACATTTCAAGGGAAAGGGAGAAAAATCCTTGGGTGCTTGGGAAGCAGATCAAGGTAGATTCACACTGCGGGATGTGGGATGTTGGATGTTAGAGGCATCTTATTTGAGCGAAGGAAAGCAGGAAGCCATAGCATCTTCTGCTAACTGATATTGTTGGATTCCTGCATTTCTTCTACAGCTGGAAGAAACATTAGAGATTAGGGTAGTGCAACCCTCCTATTTTCCAGATGAGAAAGCAGACCCAAAGAGGCTAAATAACTTGTGCATAAAAACTGGGATATTCGTTACCCAGTGTTTATTCCCAACACTGAATGTGGCTTGGAAGAACCACTACCTCTTTGAAAACAGTGGAAGTTTGGCTTGAAGTGGAGGCTTCAGGTCTCTAAACTGAAGGCTTTTGCAGTGCTGAAAAGTAGACTGAGGTTGGTAGCAGGTTGGATTGGGGACAGTGTTCACCAGAAGGGCCCTGTTAACTGCTGTGATCGCTCTGCGTGGTTCCCTTCTGGGGATCTGCTCACTGGGGACTGGCTGACAGAGATCTGTTCCTTCTACATTTGAAAGGAGGCCAACATTTAATAATAAAAACACTTCCAATTTTTCTTGCTCTTTTTCCCAGCCCTCATATTCCAAATTTTGTTCCAGGCTTAATTTTCTTATCTCAGCACTATTTGTATTAAGTTTTTATTGTTTACTGTAGGTCAGATGTCAGTATGAAGCATGGGAAATCCAGAAAGTGTCTTAGAGGCTCATGACTGCCTTTTGGTCCTTTTTAGGTGCATCTTTTACCTGACTCGTGGAACTATGTATTTTGTTGTCACTGAAATACTGTCCAGTGAACCAGTGGTTGACAGATGTGAAAGGTTACCTATTTGTGGCTAGGGAGCAGCCCTCTAAAGAGATCAGACAGCCCAGAACAGGAAGTCAAGTGCAAACAGGATGTGCTTGTCTTTACTGTAACTTGTATGCCTGTGTTTTGAAACTTGGTGTGGTTAATAAGTCAAGACTTCTAATACTTGAGCTTGGATGAAGAAGTGTCTGCTTCTGGTTTGAAAAGGAGATAAGGCAACAAGACCTTTACTGCCCTTGCCTTTATACAGGTGCAGATCTTTCTTCTGGGGATCAGGTCATTCTTTCTTCCTGGTGCGTGGTGGTTTTTCCTAGTTTACACTATATTGCATCCATGTATTTTATAAAATGAAACCCCTGAATTGACTGCTAGTCTGTTACCTTTGGTAGATGCGGGATTCAAGCTGTGCTTGCTTATTTATTTTTTAATAACGATAGGAAATTTTAGCCTCTAATTCACTAGCTTTTAAATTACAGTTTCCTTTTATTGAATTCCAGGATTTCTAGCCCAACTTTTGAGTGTTTCCTGAGCAAGATAGTTCACAAGTGACCCTGGGGTCTTTTTAGCTTTGAAAGTTTCCTCCGTCGTGGAGGCTGGATCTAATGGCAACTGCTGAACTGTTTTGTACCTAGGCGAGTTTCTGGAGAAGAGATTAAGTAATTTGCTTGGGGTGGGGTGGTACCCAGCCGGTAAACAATCTTCGGAACCCCTGTTTTCTGGACCCCACCCCTACCCCCGCCATTCTTTCTTGCTTGCCACTGTGAAATCTGCTTTATTATGTCTATTAGGGAGTAATCTTGGGGTCTTTGTGGATTATTATAACTGCTTGAGTTATTTCAGAACAATGATGGTCTCAAACCATAAACTAATGAGTACGGGGCAGGTAAAGGTTTGGGTAATGTTTTTTTGTGCATCTCGTGTCCCTGCCCCATTGGAAAGAAGACTATCCTGCCACTTTATAATTCCAGGAGCAAATGGGTGAAGTAGCAGCACATCACAACATCCCTGAAAACAGCAGTTCTTCCAGGTATTAGCACAGGTGGCTTTTTTTCTTGGATCTGTCAAGGAGTGGTGAATATGAGGCAGTTTGCACTGTGTTGTGGGGTATATAGACAAAGAATAAAACCTGAAGGCCTGGTAAGCACAGGTGTTCTTCACGAGGAGATAATATCGTGTGAATACAAAGGTTTTCTTTGTGGTACTGGGTGAACTAGAAATTTCCATTTCTGCTTCTTGGGATAGATACTGGGCATATCATATCCTGGCAGGAGCAGAAAACTTTTCAGAAAGTCAGCATAATTTTCAGATTGAGGTCAAACATCAAACCAAGCCCAAAGGTCTTTGGGAGGAAGGGGTTAGTCTGGATTCATCCTGGATTTATCCCCAAATCCCATCTGACTTCAGTGCAGTGCAAATAGTTACGGAGCACCAGGTAGGGCCTAGAATGTTCCATTCTCTGAATTTGGTGAACAAGAGGGGTTGAGGAGCTAAGGGACAGTCTAAGCTGTCTGGGCTACAGGAAAAGTGACAAATTTATTAGCAATGGAGTAGAATTGGAAAGAAACAGCCTACGGCTGCATTGTGGAGAAACCACTTCTGACCACCTCACAGAAAAGTTCTTCAGACATTATAAAATTAAGAGCTAGTGGGAGGGGCCTGGAGTCTTTTAGTTCTTGGAGGATCTTTGGAAAACTAGATGGAGCCTGGTTAAAGGTATCAGCCTTTTTTTTTGTTTTTTGTTTTGTTTTTTTAAGTAGAGGATAGAGCAGATAAATTGTCACATTAAAGAACCTTAAAAAAGATTTTCTTAAAATTATTTATAGCCAACTTTTATTGAGCACCTATTATGTGCTAAGCTCTAGAAATGCTTTTATTTTAATTCCTTCAATTAACAGTTTCAGTGAAGCAGGCAGGTTCTATTGTTTTTGAGGAAACTAAAGGGATTAAATAGCACCAAAATCTAGAGTCTTTGTTCCTTCCACACCCAGTACATTTGGCTACGTAAAAAACATCATTTTGATCCTAGGCAGACTCCCCGTCCTGAAGCACTGCCTTTTCCTAGGGTAAGGAGTACCACAAACCCTCTTACCTAGTTCCTGTCTCCTTGAACGTTTTTTTTTTTTATCATGGTTACCCATTAGTCAGTCACTGTCATAGTGTCTACTGAAAGCAGCTTCTTCAATCAGAAGGTCCAGACAAGCTTATCTGGTAAATCCTGTTCCCTGTAGAAGAGTACAAGGAGGATCAGAGTCTTTTTATTCTTGACGGGCTTTGTCATCAGTTTTGATGGAAGAAGGATCTCGGGGTAATTAAACTACAGGTCCCTTTATGTTGTTAGAAGACTTCACTCTGCACTGCTTTCTTCCCTGATTGACTTGCCCTTTGGGGCAGAATGCCTGGGCTGCAATTAAATGTGTAGGTTTCTCTGCTGCACTGTTCAATCTGTCATCTCTCCTAAATGCCACACAAAGAAGCAGCCATTTAATTGGTCAGACCCCGAGGGTGATACTTTGGCACACCCCCATTGGTTAGAATTACTTTCCCCTGAACTTCAGAGCAGATGCTGAGGTCCCTCTGCAGATATTTGTCATGGACTAGCTGGAAGCAGGGAGTTTCCAGAAACATTTATAATTTGTGATTATTAAGTATGTTTTTCAGTTGTTTACAACAGTTACCACTGCAGAAAAAAAGAGCTCATTTGTTACTGGTGCAAAGTAGAAATCTCTCTCCTTTTCCCCTTCTTCATGTTGTCTTTGTAACACTCTATGCCCTGAGACCCTCTGCTGTTCTGGTTCTCACAGCCTTTGTCCTGTTTCTCTCCCACCTGGCTTGGGGCTGTGCGCCTAGTAGCACAGGCAAAGCTCTGCTTGGACCTGGCTGTCTGGTTGAGGTCTGTCTATTTGACTTCCAGCATTTCTTTTCTCTGTTCTCTTGCTTCTCCGTTTGCTGTTTTCATCTTTATTTGTATTCTTTGCAGTTTCATCGCAGCACCATTTCAAACCACAGCCTCCAGGAGGGCCCTGATGCCTTCTGTGCCTTTTGATGCAGGGGAGGGATGGAAGTGACTGACGATCTTGTACATCTTTGAGGCTCTCCCTTTCTGGCTTTTTAATGCTGTAAGAACTGACAATCGTAACATTTTTCTGTTACTTTTAGCAAGTCAGTCTGTTCTTGTTCCTTCCTTCTTTTTCAAGCAGTCTTAGCAGACGCTTAAATTATTTTCAGCATGTGTGAGGTAGGCAGCGTTACTATGACATCTTTCCTTAAAAGGATTGCTGTGGTTCTGTGGGTTTAAAACCCGTAATTTGCTCATCACCCTGGAATCACGGTTGTGGAATTTTCAAGAATGAATCTCTGTCCGTCCCCCCAGTTTTTAAAGCTCTAATGCCGTTATCATTAGTAAGATTTCAACAAATACCTGGTGATCACGTTTGCCTGGCACTGAGGTTGGAAATAAAGCTGTAAAGTAACTTGCTCTTGTTTTCTGTTTCACCTTCTGCTCCCTAATCACTGGAGAAGAATACTTTAGAAAGAATCATACGAATTGTTAAATGGTTGCTTAAATGCAGTCCTGCCAGAACACTCATCCCCTTAGAATGCACTCGCCATGCCACGTTGCGCGGGGACCTTGCCTGGTTTTGTTCCTTTTGGAATCGCCAGTGGCGGGAAGAGGGCTGAGCAGATGAATGAATGACAGTTGTCCGGAGGTGTTCAAGATGCTATGAGAGCACAGACGGGGCCCAGAAGGTTTTCCTGAGGAAGTAGGTGCCACGTGAGGGAGGTGGGGTGGGAGCAGGGGTCAAGGCTGAGAGAGGAACTGGAGGGAGGTTCCTGAGGCCACAGTAAGCTTGGCAATTGGGGACTGAAAGCATAGCAGGGTAGCTGAAGCCGAGAGCAAGGAGGGTGGGGCCCTGGGCTCTGATGATTGACTTTCATTATTATTATTTTTATATCTTTATTGGAGTATAATTGCTTTACGGTGGTGTGTCCGTTTCTGTGCACAGCAAAGTGAATCAGCTAATAAGTATACGTATATCCCCATATCCCCTCCCTCTTGAGCCTCCCTCCCACCCTCCCTATCCCACCCCTCTAGGTGGTCACAAAGCACTGAGCTAATCTCCCTGTGGTATGCGGCTGCTTCCCACTAGCTATCTATTTACATTTGGTAGTGTATATATGTCCATGCCACTCTCACTTCGTCTCAGCTTCCCCTTCCCCCGTGTATCCTCAAGTCCCTTCTCTACATTTGCGTCTTTATTCCTGTCCTGCCACTAGGTTCATCAGTACCATTTTTTTAGATTCCATATATGTGCGTTAGCATACAGTATTTGTTTTTCTGACTTACTTCACTCTGTATGACAGACTCTAGGGCCATCCACCTCATTATAAATAACTCAATTTCGTTCCTTTTTATGGCTGAGTAACATTCCATTGTGTATATGTGCCACATCTTCTTTATCCATTCATCTGTCGATGGACATTTAGGATTTTCATTATTATTTAATGGTTACCAGTGAAAACACTTCTTAAAAGGGGGCTAATAGAGCATTAGTTGTACTTGAAACAATTAAGTCAGAAACGCCTCTCTCCTCCACTGGACCAGCACAGGTGGGCAAGAATAGAAACTGAAACAGATCCCAAATATCGAGGAAGGGCTTTATCTTTAGGAAGTGGGCATCTGTCTGGAGCACTGGTGCCCTGAGGTTGTAGGAAGTAGGAAATGCAGATGCCTTTCTGGATGTGTAAACTAAAATTCTGGATTCCCAGGAATGGCTTTTCTGTCTATGGTGCCTTTCACAAGGTCCTCAAGTGTTGAAGGTTGGCTTGGCGGGTAGGTACCCCTTTGGGCGTCCCTAGAAGGGAGCGGGAACCAGTGCGAAGCACTCCCCACCGCTGGCTGCTTCAGGCGCTTTCCCTGGTCTTCTCCCAGTCGGTCCTTCGCTCTCCCAGCACACAGGCCCTTGAAGCACTGGTGCTGAGGGTGGGGCATGTGGATGCTGAAAGCAGCCGCCTCTTTCTGGAGGACCACAAATGACTTGAAGAACCTGGACTTACATCCCATCACCCTCTAGTTGTGTGACCCTGCTGTGGTTACCCAACCCTCTTGAGGTCCAGCCTCTTCATTTACAAAATAACCATTTAAATTCTGAGTTTGGGGGCAGCATTACTGTATTAAACGAGACAGTAGATGGACATGTAACAACTCACTTGGCACATGTTAGGTGTTTTGTAGTGTTTTTGCTTTTTCCTTAAAAAATAAAAATTTCTAGGATCATCTGAGAAAGGGCTTCAGGACCCCGGAGTCTGAATAACTCCCCCAGTTTCCCCCTTGCCTGTGCCTGAAATACCAGCACAGGAGATCCTCTCTCTCACCCGAAGCTTTGAACATTTGTACAGAAGTGTAACGCAGGGATGGGATGAGAGAGGAGCCAGGCCCCGGTGTCTCTGAAGTCTTCCCACACGTCTCAGTGTGAATGGGGCTCTGGAGAGAGGCAAACACTCGATCCTCATTGGTCTCGTGCCTTAGTCTAGTGCCTACTGTTTACTGAACGTCTAGTACTGCCTTCCACCCCTTATGTAAAACTGGAAAGCCCAGTAAGGCCTGCTCTCTCCATACTGAGCGCCAGCTCTGTGTGCAGCCTGGGGGATGCAGGTTAAGTGTCTTCCTGTTACAGTGAAGCTCAGAGAGGCAACTTTCTTAAGCTCCTTCAGTGACTCACTGTTAGGGCCAGGATTTAAGGACAAGTCTGACGAAATCAAAAACCAAAGTAAAACATATTTGGAAACTTTATGTTTTTAATATATATTTTTTTACTGTTCCATTTTCTAAAAATTTAGCCCTAAAAGAAAATTCTTATCTAGGAACGATACATTATCCATTACCCACATCTAAAGGACTGCCTTGGAGGATGGAAAACATCCATTAGGCTTTAAAGCCTTTGGGAATGCTCCAGCCTTGAGAAAGCTCCCCTGTTTATGTCCAGCCTGTACACTACCCCAGCAGGGCTGTTCTAATTCAGGCCTTGGGGTTCTAAAGTTTTCTAAAGTTCCACAATATACTTGTCTCCTCTGTGACTTAGGTGTTCTGAGTTCTTCATTCTAAAATAAATATCTCAGAAATAATCTCAGTACCACAGAGAACATGCTTCCTTGTCCCACACCTGGCAAGGGAGACCCGTCTGTAGTATGGTTGACTCTGGCAGTTGCCTTACTTACAAATGCCATAATCACCCTATTTTATGTTCATTGTGTTGTCACCAGCATTTTAAATCTTCCCCCTCTGAGGTGGACCCCTCAGGCAGCTTTCCTGGAAAATTCCAGTTGCGACTCTGAGATTCTGTTTTACATTAAAGAGTTTTGAGGGAGTTCGAGTTTCTTTTCAGACTAACTTCTTTTAAAAAATAAGCAACCTTCCAAGTTGAGAGATGATTTTAAACTTCAGGTGAGTTCTTCAGATAATGACTGTGTCTTTATTGTGTGGGTAATGTGATCAGCTGTGTCATAGTCCCTATCCAGCCCCGTCCCTTGGATGGTAGGAAACTCGGGCTCTGCGCGACCAGAGGGAGAGAGGGACATTGGGCTTGCCAGTCAATAGTTGCTATTGAACAGCTGAGCTGTTGCCATTTTAGACTTCTAACGTATAGTTTAATGATAGTTTATTTTGGTTTGCTATTTATGGAGCATTTACTGTAGTTTAGGCACTTTGTTAGGTTAGGCACTTCTCATCCCTACAGTAACCTTCCAACAGGGGAGGTGTTACCTTCTTATACAGGTGAGGAAAGGGACTCAGAAAGCTTAAGTAGCCTGCCCAAGGTTAGCTACCTTTGTTTTTTAAATTTTATTTATTTATTTATTTATTTATGGCTGCATTGGGTCTTTGTTGCTGCGTGTGGGCTTTCTCTAGTTGCCGCGGGGGGGTGGGGGGGGCTACTCTTTGTTGCGGTGTGCGGGCTTCTCATTGAGGTGGCTTCTCTTGTTGCGGAGCATGGGCTCTAGGTGTGCTGGCTTCAGTAGTTGTGGCACGCAGGCTCAGTAGTTGTGGCTTACGGGCTTAGTTGCTCCACGGCATGGGGGATCTTCCCGAACCAGGGCTTGAACTTCTGTCCCCTGCATTGGCAGGCGGATTCTTAACCACTGGACCACCAGGGAAGTCCCACTACTTTTGTTTTAGATAAAGAACTTTTTCGTAGTCACTTTATGTCACTGTAAATATTGGCAAAATGCTTTGGGCCCTAAGCAGAGATAACTAGTACTTGCCTCATGGGCTGTATTGATAAAATATGGACTGTTTCTCTGACCTCGACTTGTTCATTCCACAAATTATTTGGGTGCCTGCTATGAAGTGGCACTGTGCTAGATGATGTGGATAGAAAAGTGAAGACAGATGAGGTTCCTGCCCTTGGAGTTTATACTGTAAACAGACAGATATAATTACAGATTATGATCATTTTCCCAGAGGAAACTGAAAGGGCAATGAGCGAGTGTGTGACTGGGGAGGACTCCTCTAAACAGGTGACTCTTGAGCAGAGGCCTGAGGATGAGAATGAGCAGTAGCGGCAGGGGAGCAAGTGCAGGGACCCCGCGGCGGGAGGGAGCCTGGTGTCCTTGAAGAGCTGAAAGCTCACAAGGCGTGAAGCTTAGTAAGTGGTCAGGAAAGTAGCAGGACGTGAATTGGGGAAGTGGGCCGGGGCTGGCAGCATACGTGGGGTCTTTTAACCGTGTAAGGAGTGGGAATTTTTTTTTTTAACATCTTTATTGGAGTATAATTGCTTTACCATGTTGTGTTAGTTTCTGCTTTATAACAAAGTGAATCAGTTATACATATATATATATATATATATCCCTGTCTCTCCTCCCTCTTGTGTCTCCCTCCCACCGTCCCTATCCCACCCCTCTAGGTGGTCACAAAGCACTGAGCTGATGTCCCTGTGCTATGCGGCTGCTTCCCACTAGCTATCTATTTTACGTTTGGTAGTGTATATATGTCCATGCCACTCTCTCACTTCGTCCCAGCTTACCCTTCCCCCTCCCCAAGGAGTGGGAATTTTTAATTCTCAAATGTAATGGGAGTCCATGAAAGAGCTTTAAGTGTTTTTGTCAGGGAAGGAAGAAAGAATTGTGGAGGAAGAACTGGAGAGAGGCAAGAACTGAAGCTGGGAAACTAGTTAGGAAGCAGTTCTCTTGTCCAAGAAGCTATGAGAGACCCTGGAAATGCAATAGTACACAGAGTCCCTGCCCTTATGGATTTTTAAATTCAGGTTAGGGAAGGCAGTTAACAAGTAAGCAAGTAACACCAGCTAGTACTAAGTGTTAGGCATGAGATTAGAAAGTGACAATTTAAAGTGAAGGTGAATGACAAGAAGGAGCCAAGCATGTGATATTCTGGGGAGAAGAGTCCAGGCGGAAGGAACAAACAGCAAATTCAAAGGGCCTAAGGAGGGAAACGTGAGTAATAGATGAGAGATGCGATCTAGACCACTGTCGGGGGCAAGGGAGATGGAGATGGGCACTGCCGAATCTTCAGCTTGAGAGTGAGAGTGAGAGTGAGAGTGAGAGTGAGAGAGAGAGAGAGAGAGAGAGAGAGAGAGAGAGAGAGAGAGAGAGATAGAGATTGAGATTGAGGAAGATGAAGCTAGAGAGTGTCACTCGGACCTGGCCACTTGGAAGTCCTGGTGACCTTACGAAGAAGAGATTAGGCAGAGTGATTGAGTCAGGCTAGACTGGAAAAGGTTGAAGAGTGAATTAGAGGTTGAGGAAGTGCAGTCGAATATTTGGAGAAATTTTGATGTAGAGAGCAGAGAAAAGGACCTTTACTGAGGAGTGGCGGGTGTGGAGTCAACATGTTGTGGGGGTTTTTGTTATTTTTTATTTTATTTTTTACAAATTACAAATATTTTATTAGGTGCTTTAAAAACTTTTTTTATAAACTTTAAAATGTAACTAGAGAGAGACTTCCCTGGTGGTGCAGTGGTTAGGAATCCGCCTGCCAATGCAGGGGACACAGGTTCGAGACCCGGTCCGGGAAGATCCCACATTTTGCGGAGCAACTAAACCTGTGAGCCACAACTACTGAAGCCCACGCGCCTAGAGCCCGTGCTCGGCAACAAGAGAAGCCACTGCAATGAGAAGCCCGCACACCTCAACGAAGAGTAGCCCCCGCTCGCCTCAACTAGAGAAAGCCTGCGTGCAGCAACAAAGACCAATGCAGCAAAAAAAAAAATATATATATATATATATCTATATATATATAAAACTAGAGAAGTGTACAAATTCTAAGTGTACAGTTTGATGAATTTTCACAAAGTAAACATCTATAATAACCAGCACTCATATTAAGCAACAGAACATTACCAGAAGCCCCCTTGTGCCCCTTTCCGTCTACTGTCGGAGGATAACCCATGTGCGATTTCTAGCACCATATAGTAATCTTCTTGTGTTGGAATTTTATATAAATGGAATCATTTAGTATGCATTCTTTTGTGCCTATCTTCTTTCACTCAGCATTATAAGATTCATCTTTACCGTTGCATGGAGCAGTAGTTTGTTTATTCTCATTGCTGTATGAATATACCTTTATTTCTCCATTCTACTGTGGATCGACATTTGGTTCTTTTCCACCTTGGGGCTATTACAGTAGAACTGCTGCAAACATTCTTGTATACTTCTTTTGGTAAACATATTTCTGTTGGGTATGTACCTGGAAGTGGAATTGCAAAGCCCTGGGGTGTGTGTGTGTGTGTGTGTGTGTGTGTGTGTGTGTGTGTTTACAAAGTGGTTGTGCCAGTTCATATTTTTTGCCAGCAGAAAATCCTGTCAACACTTGCTAGTATCTGTCTTTTCCATTTTAGCCATTCCAGTGGGTGTTTGGTGGAAACACATTGTGATTGTAATTTGTACTTGCATTATGACAAGGAAGAGTTTTTTAAGTCTGGGAGGTCCTGGAAAGTGTCTCTGTGCTGATGGGAAAGCTCCAGTAGAGGTGGAAAGCAGACGCTCAGAGGGTAATAGGCTGCAGGGCAGACAGACTGATTTTTTTTTTTTTGGTGGAATCGGGAACACTTCACTTGTGGCCTACGGAGTGTAGGCTTCAGGGTCTAAGCGACTTAGATTCAAATTCTGGCTTTACTGCCCTCTAGCCATGACCTTTAGTGAGTTACTTAACTTCTCTGAACCTTGGTTTTCTTACCTGAAAATGGGAAGAACTAATCTGCCTTGCCAGATCGTTGTGAGAATCACATGAGATAACACTAGGTAGTACCTAGCTCAGTGCCTGGCAGATAAGAAGCATTCTTCCAGCAGAGTATGGCTACTTTCTTCTTTACTTCTCAGAATATGTAATTATTGTACAATTATTTCAAAGAGGCATGGCTAAGCCATATTGATAGGTTTTTCATAGCATTTCCTTTCAAAGCCATTGCATTGCAGTTCCTTTCAAAGTCATCCTTTAATTGCTTCTTAAGGATGATATACAAGATGAAGCAAAGCCCATTCTGTATTAATGTTCCAGAACGTGGGACACTTTCCTTTCCACTCTTAACAGCATAGATGCTTTTGATAATTCCAGCAATACAGTAGTGATAGTAGGCAAACCACCCTCAATAAACTGGAGATGATTCTGTAAGGCTTGCAACTAGCCATTTTCTGATTTGTCATGTCATAAAGGTACTTTTTTGAGGATTGGGGGCATTTTAATTAGGTTTTTTCCAAAGGATTTTTGTAATGTCTTATATGGTAGGTTCACCATAAGTATGTTAATTCCAAGATGTTGCTGTCTCTGCAACCGGGTGAAGCCTGTAGCTTGGCACACAGAACAGTTAACTAAAATCAGAACATATTGGATGAGAATCTTGGGGGCCTCAACTTTAGTGCCTTAGATGGTGGTGGTTAGCAAGGTGGTTTTGGAGTTGCATTGCAAACTCAGAGATTTTACTAAGATGCTGACATTCCGACCTTTTTACTCCGTGGGTCCATTCTGACCCTTCTTCTGTCTTCCATGGGAAAGTCCGTGACAACCACTGATCCACTTAAAATCATTTGTCTTGAGCAGGCGGACAGGTAGAGAAGTGATTGTTTTAAAATTACTTAGTATTCTAGGACTTAATAGGGAGAAATCACAGTATCTGCCCTCTTGCCTCTAACTATGGCTGTACTCAGCCTACCTGGAATAGGTCACTTATCTTATCCTGTTCTTAGCACTGTAATTTTCCGGTTCAACAGGGTTCAGTCTCCCAAGAAATACCAGCTTACTTATCAAGCTGACAAAACCCCATGTGCGAGCTAGCCGTCCTTGCCTCATACCACTGGGTCCTTCCACAGGGAATAGTACATTTTCTTGTTCACCCCAGCCCTACATCTCCCATCTTCTTTACCCTTTAGGCAAATTGGAAGAGGAGAGCCTGGCAGGTTTCAAACAAATGCAGTAGGAGAGCAGTCAGACTGTATTTGAAAATTAGATCGCCAAGTCCCATCTTTTCTGAAGAGGGTGAGGGGAATTGGCGAAGGAATTTTCAAGCCCTTGGCGAAGATTTGATGATAATTTTCTTTGCAGATCAGAAAGAGGTTTGCAGATCAGAGAGGGAAGTTTTTCACGGTTGTCAACCTAGGGAGAATTCTTTATACATCCCACAATTGGTTCCACTTTCAGTCCTTAAGTAATAGATGCCACATGTGTGTCTCTGTTTAGGGCTGATGGATGCAACATACTCCCCAAAGAAGAGTGTTATTTGTACGGCAGTGTTAAAATGACAAACTCTTTGCTTTCACTCCCGAAATAACCCTGAATGTAGTTCTCATTTAGGCTTAGGGCTTTCCAGTTTGGCAAGACCACATTAAGAAATGTGTCTTTTGGTAGTTAAATATATGTCACAAAGAGTAGAAGCCTAGTTTGCTGACTTCAGTGGCCCTGTTCTGTTAGGGTGCGCAGGTCTAAGGTATTTTTAGCACTGGAGACTCTTCCCCAGTGACCCCTGCCCACACACCCACATCCCCAGGATGAGGCTGCATTCTCCACCCATACATGGGGCCGGTGGAATAACCAAGGGGCAAATTTCAAGTCTTCCCACACAGCCAAGTCCTTGTAAGAGTAGCCAGGTACTCTGACAGGCTGACGGTGTTTCTTTCAGAGCTGTTCTGAGGAGGCAGGCAGTTAAGTTTAGAACCAAAGTTAGAGGATGGAAATAGTGCTGAGGAAGACAGGTCATCTTGATTCCCAGCTAAGGAAAAGTTTTCTTAGCTTCTGTACCAGGAGGGCTGAGTTGAGCTGTATATATCGTGCCTGACTGGGCCCAGAGTCCCCGGGGGCAAGGACCTTGTGGAATTCACTTTTGGTCTCCCCGGTGCCCAGCACATCTGGTGCTTCCCAAGTGCTTGCAAAAGCACATGAAATGAAACAAGGTACAGCTGGCCGGCTTTCCAGAGTTCCCGACTGATGGTGCCTTACCGAGTGGGTCTACCCATTTCGTGACAAAGTCCTTACCTCTTAGGGAAAAAAATTGCAACACGTGGATTCCCCTTGTGTGGAAGAGAAGTCTATTTTCTTCTTGTGGTTAAATATTTCATTCTTCCATCTCTCTCTGCTAATGCCGTCAGCCTATCTTTGGTTCCATCTGTCTTCACCTCTGTTCCACCCTCTGGTGAAGGAGGTCGTAGTCCATCCCCATGTCTCATCACTTGGTCGCTTTTCTTCCCACTCCTGGTCGTCGCTCCCATCATTCATTGCCAGCTTCCCTTCTTCTTTCAGCTCTTAGTCTTGGGGGGTTTCCTCTGTGGTCTATGAATACGTCTACATTTCTCTTATTTCATGACCTCTGCTGCCTTCTCTCTTCCCTTCGCTGTCAAAAGTTTCTAGAAGGAATGATTTATCCTTAAAGTCTGGCAAGTCCTCACTTCTCATTCACTTCCCAACCTGTGGTTACCGGTCAGCTTGTCTCTTCCTAAACTGCTCGGGCATGGAGCACACTCACAGTTTCCTAAAACTGGGTCCGTCTCATTCTTCCGCGTGTTCTCCTCTCTGGGTCATTAAACAACGTTGAAAATTTCTTTTTGAAATTCAAGACACTGTTCCTGTTCTCCCACCTCTGAGCATGCTTTGTTCCTTCCTCTGTGCTGGTTGGTTCTCCTCTGCTTGCTCTTCGGATCACACGTTCCTGAGGGCTCTCCCAGGCTGGCTTCTCTTCTGACCCGGACTGTCTACCCAGCCTTCTGGCCCTCTCTGACTGTACATACTTTCCAGTAGGCGAGGATCCACAAACCTTTATCTTCAGCTGACACGGTGCTGTGCATACATCAGCAGATCCCACAAGTCAGGTACAAAACTCAACTCAATCTTAACCTGCCCCCGCTCCCCATTTCACACACAGACACATGCTCTTCCCGAAGGCTTTATCCCAGTCAACCATTCCACTCTCTCTCCTGTTGTGTAACTCAGAGAGCCAGCGTCTTCTCTCCCCTCCCCCCACCTCTTCAGTTCATTGCCACATCCTGCTAAATTTGTCACAGATCTAGCTGTCCCTTTCTCTTTTGCCCATGTCCTCATATCTTTCTTCCAACCTGCCCCTCTCGGATTTGTCCTCCACACCGCTTACTGCTGTAAGTGGCCACGCTAAAATGCAAATAAGGTCGCAAAACCTGGTTGCCTGAACCGTTCATTGTGTCCCACTACCTATAGGATAAAGTCCAGACTCCTTACCATGGAATACAAGGTTTTTCTTTTAAATGGCTGCTTGTTTACTTGCTGTGCTCTCAGCCACCCCTACCCTTACCTTTGACCCAACCAAGCATTTTGTAGTTTCTTTAATGCCCTGGTGCAGCTCTTGGTTGTTTCTTGAAAAGTCTTTTTGCTCTTGACTTTCTGGTCCATAATAGTGTTACTGACCAGGGTTCTCGGCCTCCTTTATGAATAGAAATGGATAAGAGGCCAGATGAGAAATTCAGGCAAGGCTTTCCTGGGGCCCCTGCTGCAGCAGGGGGAGCGAGAACAAGCGGCAGGTTCCCTTGCTCACTCGCTTGCTGAGCAGGGGTGCGAGCTGTTTCCTTATATGGGAGGAGGATAGGAGCAGGTCCAGGGGTCAGACTTGAGGGCTGGCTGGGGTGTTCTGCCCACCCCTTTGGCGGTGGTGTGTGCAGGGGGCATGCACAGTGCCCTGCTTTTGCTCCCTGCCTTTGCTCCTGGCTCTTTAGAAGTGGCAGTTGGGTTTTTGGTCTTTTTGTATCTTGTTGTCCATAATTTGCCCCAGTGCATGCACGTAGTTATTTTTAGTACCTTATAGTTTATTTGTATTTTGTTGCTCCAGGAGACGTTTGTCCGGGTGAAGCATTGCAGCAAAGGGTCTCAGGGTCCCAGCCTGTCTCAATAGGATATGTCTTCCCTGGTCACTCCTCCATCCCTGAGGAGCTGATCATTGTTCCCATCTTTGTAACCCCCCTTACACTGCACAAACCTCCGTTAAAGCACTGATCACCCTGAAATTTCAATTTTTGGTTTTACATTTCTAGTTCCCCTACTAGACCATGAACTTAGGTAATCAACTATACTCACCTAGCACTGGAGACACAGCAAGGCATTGGCTCCTCTAAGGGCTGCACGCATGAATGAGTGGAGGATTTGACAGGTTAGTGAACCACCCACAGCTTTGTCTCAAGGCTGCTCTGCTGTTCCCCTTCCCCTGACCTCATTCAGTTAATTGATGTATCCTGCTGATTCTGTCAAAGATCTATCTGTCCACGTTTGGGACAAGCCCAGGAAGCCAAATGGTAGTTGTGAAATCTCTAGGTTTACTTTTTACCTGTGCTGTCTCAGAAAAATTGCAGTGAAAGCATTGTTATAATGCTAGTAGCAACAACTAAGGTTTATTTAGTGCTCTACAGCCTGGAGAATCTCAGATGAGAAAAATGAAGTACAGAAAGGCTATGACTTGTTAGAGGTAGGTAACAGCCCAGATCTTCAGATTCCAGATCCTCTGATCTTTGTATTATTACACACTGTTTCAGATGCTTCCATCAACAGGTGATTTAAAGAGTTACAAACTTCCTCTTTCGGAGGACTACTACTCTGCTGTTGCCTGCAGTCTCTTGCCAACAAATAACTCAGTTATTTTACTGCTCTGGGCTTCATTATTCCTTGTGAATTCGTAAGGCAGATTAAGTCCCTGTTTTCTGGGAATTGAGAATCTTCAGACAAGTCATAGTGAGTCAGAGAGAAATGTTTTTGATGTGAAGGAAATGGAACGAATGTGTGGTTAGTTAATCTTTAAATATTGTATGTGATTCATTCATTCAGTAGTACTTGTTGAGCCACCCATCTGCTGGGCACTGTATGACTGTCATGGTCCCTGCTCTCATGGGGGTCATAGGCCACCGGGTGAGACAGGTATTAATCGGACATGCCTGCAAAAGTGAATGCATGTATTATTGGAGGTGGTGTTGGGAAGCCGAAAAGGCCCTGGTGTAATCACGAGGCCGAAGGTTATAGCTGGGTGAACCAGGAAGTTCCTTCCTCTTGCTGGGCCTCTTTCTTTTCCTCTAAAAAATAACCAAGGTGGAACCTGTTGGTGTCTTAGTTCCTTCCAGCTTACTACGTCTTTGAACTCTTATCTAACAAAGGCACTTTCAGTGAGTCAGAAGGCAGAGCAGAAAGTATGATTCTTTTGTGTGAACTGATTGTTAAAACATGACATGTTTCATTCGTTATCTCTGTAAGCAGAGTTCAGGCTTACAGTTTCCATCCTGACTACCTTGGTCTACTGAGAAAAGCACATTTTACTTTATTAAAGCAGCGCTTGGCATTTTAGTGGACCCCCTTGCAATGTTTAGTTTATTCTGACATTTGAGAGATTGGATCCTCTTTGTTCTGTGATCTCAAAAAAATCATCAACCCCCCAGCCCCTAATTCCTGTATTTGATATGTAAAATGGAAGTAATAACCCAAAACTTCTTAATAAGCCCGCAGAGGCACTGATTCAGCAAGGAAGCAAACATTTGTGGAGCATCTGCTGTGTGCACGACACTGCTGAGTACAGAACAGACATGAATAAGAAGTGGTCCCTGCCCTCAAGGAATGTATGGTTTAGTGGTAGAAAAAAAGCATAGCTATTACAGGTGCCGTGGTAGACGTTGATGTAGGGTTGGACGTACAAATGTAAGAGCTGTACGTAAGTTCTGCTGGCTGGTGGGAGGGGAAACCAGGGGGCAACGTAGTATAGGGAAGAGAACATTAGGTTTAGGGTCAGAAGAGCTGGGTTTTCGGAATCTCCGTTCTGTATATATTAGTTGTGGACCTTGATTCCTTTGAGCCTGGGTTGCCTCATCTAAATAAAGGAAGTAATGATCCTTCTGCCCCATGGTCAATGTGAGTGTGGAACTGTACACGTGTGTATGATAGAGCTCTATCTGTCTGAGCTCTAGGGGCAAGTTCACGTTCCTGGATAAAATGGCTGTTAGGCCACTTGTAATTGCTAAGACAAAAGATTTTATTTGAAGTAAAGCTCTCAGATTAAACCCAAACAGGCATCAGCAACCTTTCAAAGGTAGCGTGCCAGCTCTGCTGCCTGTGCCGGTCTGTCCTGCAGATCAGGCGTCTGTGCGCACCTTTCCTGTAACGGCAGCGGGTGTGGTGCAGGAGGCAGTAGGAAGTCCGGTGGCCCCCGAAAGCCCATCCTCACCTTGACTGTGATGGGAGGTGTGGACCGATGTCGCTGCTCACCTGTGCCCTCAGGAATGGGGACGCCGTCAAGCTGTGTCTTAACTCTGACCTTTCCCCCCTTCTCCCTCGTGCCAGATTTTATCATGTGGGCAACCTGCTGCAACTGGTTCTGCCTGGATGGACAGCCTGAGGAGGCCCCACCACCCCAGGGAGCCAGGACGCAGGCCTATTCCAACCCTGGGTACAGCTCCTTCCCTTCCCCCACGGGCTCGGAACCAAACTGCAAGGCCTGCGGGGCCCACTTCGCAAGCATGGCCAGGAAGGTGAGTGTCGATCTCTCGGCCTGCTAGGCCGCTGTAGCCTCAGGCCCTCAGGCAAGTCTGCTGACCCTTCCATGGTGCCTGCCCCTGGCCTTTGCCTGTGCAAAGCTGGCAACCCAGACCTGTCCTTTCACAAAGGTATTAAAACTAACCAAGCAAAAGCAACACATCTTGGCGTAGATTTGGAGCCAGCTAGATCTGAATTCTGATAGCAGCTAGGCAACTTCCTAGCTGTATGGCTTAACCTGTCTTGAGATTCATCTTCTCCGTCTATGAAGTAGGGATATAATAATTGTACCCAAGTCAACATCTCGCAATGTTGTGGGAATAAAATGTGCTAAGCTGCGAAGGGTGCCCGGTGCGATGCTTGGGGTGCAGCAGGCACTTGCTGTTATTTCCTTCATTAGCTGCCATCATAAAAAGCCTGGCTGCAGGTGAACTTGTTCTTTTTATTGAAAACAGTGTCAAGGACATCTCAGGTACGTCAGGACCCTAACAAGATGAAGACTGGAGCTTATTTACTGTTGCCAGTTCATTTGAAATGCATGGTAGCCGTGTTTTCCAGATTAGTGAGCAGGAGGTAAAATCACTGGCTGGGCCATGGTGTACGGGTGAGGGCCATCCCTCTGCCTGTGGTAAGCACGCCTGGGGCCGAAGGTGAGCCCTGACCTGGAGAACTGCTGCATCTGTCTTCTTCTGCAGAATGAGAGGTTTGCAGCCTAGAATGTGACGTTTAAATGATGATAATGAGAAATTTGAGAGGAAAAAATACTTTCTAAACCACCTTCTGTATGCCAGAGACTATTTTAAGCAATTTATAGAGTTTTTGTTTCATTTAATCCTCACAGTAACTCTATGATGTAGGTTTTAGGGTCCCTACACTCCCACTTTACATATGAGAAACTAAGGCTTAAAGTTTAACAGGTAAAAAGGAAACTGTCAAGTTCCTGACAGCATTGGAGACATTAAAATACTCATTCTTTCCCCTCTACTTAAGTAGCGCCCCAAGATCACCTGGTTGTTAAATGGCAGAGCCAGGATTCAAACATAGGTCTTTGACTCTCAAGCTTTCTCCCAGAAGACAGTCAGCATGTCAGAATTTCTGCAGCTCAAAGTGTTGACCAGCCACCCCTTTGTAACTGTAAGACGATGGAGAATTGGCATTTTGCCTTGTAGGTTGTATTTTGCCTATACCTCAGTGCAGTGCGGGGAAGGTGGGCACGTAGCCAAGCTTTGTTGTGGTTTGCTTGGCTACCCCAGTCACTGAGAACTCAACCAGAGAGGCTCCTGCAGGCCAGGAGGCTGTGGCTCGGTGGGCAGGGGTGCCTCTCCTTTTATACGTAGGCTGAAAGGTTCAGTCCATGATGGAGACTGAAGTGGCGAGTAGGAGGAACTCGGGGCCACGTGGCCTCAGTGCTGTCGGTGGTGGAGACGGTGGGGTGGAGTTAGGGTCTGAGATGAGATGGAAGGAGGGCTGTCGGGTCCTGGTCATGTGCCTGGCACTGAGCCTGGCATTTCAGATGCGTTGTCTCACTGAAACCTTACAGCAGCCTATGATGTGTGTACTACTATCATTTGTTCCCATTTTACAGATGAAGAAATTGTTCCCTTTATCTAAGGTAGTAGTTTCAGGGACTCCTCAAGTACATCAAGAGTCTGTTGGACGTCAAAGCTCGTGCTGTTTTCATTGTTACATTGTGAGAAATGCTAGGAACAACCAGCTGAAGTGGCAGAGTAATTGGCAAGAAAGGAATAGGGAAAACCCTCGTTTAAATGAGGCAGCATGGGGAATTCCCTGGCGGTCCAGGCGTCACTTTCACTGCCGAGGCTGTGGGTTCGATCCCTGGTCAGGGAACTAAGATCCCGCAAGCCTTGTGGAGCGGCCCCCCCCAAAAATTAATTAAGAAATAAACAAATAAAGGAAGCAGCATGAATTTGCAATAGGTTTGTTTGAAACCCCCACCCCCTTTTATTTTTAAAGTCAGTTATCCTCTGGAGTGGAAATGGAGAGAAAGCACAGAGAGGACGATGGTGGTGATCCAGGCTCAGGATAAGCATGTCGAGCACATTGGAAACTTGAGAGAACCAGGGGATCTAGCGAGTTCTTGACATTGCTCAGCCTGAAGAGAGAACGTGAATGAACAAAGAAACCGCCCCCAGAGAAAGTAGAATGATGGTTGGGTCAGGGTGGGAAGATGCTTTATTTTCCTTATAGTGGTTATCACCACCCAACATACATGTGTTTGTGGATTGCCTGTCTTCTCAGATGGTACATAGGATAAGGGATTTTGTCAATTTTGTTCACAACTTTTCCCCAGTAGGTAGGCAATAAAATTTTAGAAATAAATGAATGAATGAACGAATGGACTGCTGAGTTGAGAGCAGTTTGAAAAAGAGGAAGTAGACCAGCGAGTTTCTATTTTCATCACTTTATGGCTGACATTTCCACGCTGAAGATTTTCACTGAGGGCCGACTCTGTCCCAGCAGCATGCTAGTAGCTGGAGCTTACAGTTTTGTGGAGAGAATACTAAGACATAGGTCTTTCCCTTAGGGAGCTTACTGTCTGGTCGAGGAGGCCCACATTTACAAAGAACTAATAATAGTCAGTTGCATAAGTTAAGTACTAGGGCATCAGGCATTGTTGGTAAATTGATAATTCTAGCCGGATGAAGGAAAGTTTGTTGATTTGCAAAGCAGTGGCTGAGGTAAAAGCACCACACGTGGAGCAAGTTCAAGGTGGACTTGGGAACTGTGAGTGGCCTGTTTGGCCAGAGTGCAGGGTACCAGGGAAGTTAGGGCAGCAGGGTTGGGATCAGGTGGTAAAGGGCCATGACTGCCATGGTAAGGAGTCTATCGCCACCAGACAACAAGGAAGCATCAGAAGGAGTTTCAACAAAGCAGCAACCTGATTGATCCCATTTCAGGGAGCAGACATGGCTTCGTGAGGAGGGTAATTCGATGGAGCCATAGGAGTAGCACTTAGGAAGCTCTTGCACACCTGGCGGGAAGTTCCCAGAGCCTGGTGTAGGGTGGAGGCCGAGATTGATCGAGGTAGCTTCTATTTAGTGAGCAGCTCTTGGTGCCAGACCTTGTGAAGAAGTGGTTGTTAACCCATTTTACAGATGAAAAATTTGAGACTCAGGTACAACAGGTACTTTAGCTACTAAGATACAAGGGCACACAGCTGTTGAAGACAGATGAAACGGAGGAGGAGGTCAAACTAAAGAAGGCAGAGAATCGGTCTGGGTGCCTAGGAGCCTGACAGTGATTAAAATAAGGATTTGTTTTTTTTATTCAGTGGTTCAGTGGAAAATATATTATTCAGTATCTACTGTGTGTCAGACATTGCGTGGGCTAGGCAGGCAGAGATGAAGAATGTCAGCCCTCCTTAGTAGGGAGCTTGTAGTCTGACAGGAAGATGGGGGCAAATACGCAGCCACACAAGGAGACAAAAAGAAAACTTCTGTAGCAAGAAGAGCTTTTGTGGGGGGAAAGAAAGTTCCAGTCTGGAAGGTAAAAGATGGTTATTGGTAAAATGTTTTCTTGCCACAAAGGGATGGATTAATTTTGTGAATATTAAGGATGTTTTCTCCTATGAGAACTTTGCACTTGTAATTTCATGCTTAAGTGGATCAGCATCTTATCTTAAGGGTTTTGCATTTAACAGCTGCAAGCTTTTAAAATGTCTTTTCTAGAAGTGTTTGAATTGACGTGATTACATGGATCCTACTGTCTCATTTTCCTTTCTTAATCGAGGTCAGTATTTTCCGACTGCTCATTGGGTACAAAGTCCAGAGAGCACTAAGGACTTTGTAGAGAGGACGTAGTAAGAAAGATGGAGCCCTGCCTTCCCAGAGTTTCCAGTCTCAGAGAGAAATGGCAGGCTGGGATTTGCCACAAGCCTCATATCCCATCTGTATTGGTAACACCTACATACGGTCTAGCAGCAGCCCTGCCAATTTTGGAGGGAGTTTGGCGCCCAGCCTCTTGAGCTGACCAGGTTGAGCAGGAGGCTGGGGAGGTGGCCTGGCAGGGAGGTTGTACTTGGGAACGTGCAAGAGATACTCAAATCTCAGAGTAGAAAGGGGGTGGCTCCTAGGTACTGGCCCGCGTCGGAGATGAGGCACGGGGGAAAGGGAAAAGGAGGTGACAGTGTTACCTTTAAGTGCGTTGCACGCCCACCGCACACTGAGGTTTGCTGTGCCTTAGCTCATGTAGTACTTGAGTGGTCCTTCGAGGTAGGCTGAGCTTCCGACTTTACAGGTGAGAATCTGACGCTCTGGGAGGTTATCTGTTTTGCACAAGTTCCCTTAGCTGGGACTTGACCAGCTAGGACTTAATCCTAGTGTGTCACGCCTCAGGCTGCCCCTTTCCTCCCGGTGGGCTGCAGGAGGGGATGCTTATGGGCAGGATGGCTAGGAGGAGGGGCTGGTGGGCTGAGAAAATGGGCCCGCCCTGTGCCAGGGAACGAGGCTGGGGAGAGGGTAGAACAAGGAAGGGTGGATTGGCAAAGGCGGGTGCCCCTGCCAGCCTCCCAATGCTGGTGTTTGTCTGTGTTCCTGGCATTTGTGCAGGCTCGTCGGCTCCCCTAGGTCATCTTTCATGCGACCTCGTGAGTCAGTTTGCACCATTTGCTAGAATTTATACATATGTGTTTCCCTTGCTTGTTCTGCCCACATTTGTTGACAGCTGCTTTTCCCTTCTCCTTTGTTCTCTTCTGCCTCTGCAAACTGAGGTTTTAGCCTCAAGAGAGCGCTGTCTTACTCTTTCCCCTAGGGTGTGTTTCAGATGCCAATGCCGGGACTTGAGAATCCCTGGCGAGCTGGGGGGTACGGAGAAGCTGGGTTGGTTGCTGCCTTTGCATTCTGATCTTGCATCCAATACGCTGCACACCTTTGAAGAAGAGAGGTGTTTAGATCTGGCTGATTGAGCAACTCGGGGCTTTTTAATTGTGTCAAGCTAGGTCTTATCAAACTGCATTGACTTAAATAATGTTCCACGTCAGGACCTACAGCTTTATTACACGGAAGCCTCGTCATTTCACTCTGTCATCCTAAGCACATCTCATTGCCCAACAGAAAAGCTTTAGATATGACTGAACCCCCAATACCCCAAAACATTCAGTTTCTACCTGAGTGGCTACTGGTCCCAGAACCCTTATGAAGCGAGTGCAGCCATGCGTCCTTTCCAGTCAGTCACTGCACATTTTATTGTCTGGTTATAACTGTGTAGAGAGTAAGGGAGCTTGATGTGTGTCCTTTCCCAGCTTCTAAGTATCACTGGTCAAAACAATGGTAAGCATTATGCTTGTTTTCCTTTACTGCACGAATGACACTTAGAGAAAACGAACTATAACGACATCAGCTATGCAGACTTTTACTTCAGTGCCACACAAGAGTATCTGTGATTTCGACTCTGGGAATCTCAGTCTCCTGGGCATTCTTGTTAGCTTGAATATCTTTCTATACTTAGAAAAGAGGGAGCGGAAATCTTTAGGTTAATACTTAAGTCACCACAGGATGAAAAGTTTTTAATTTCTCTAAAGGATGAGTGAGGGCGCCCTCCGGGACCAGCCCCGTGGGCCCAGGGATTACCCGCCTGGTGGCATGTGGCCTGCTGGTGGCTGGAACAGGCCTCAGTCAGATGTCACCGTGCTCGGTCAGCCTGCGGGGCGAGAGGCCGAGGATTTGCTTCCTGTGAGCTGAGCAAGCCTTCATGAGTTGTGTTGTCTGCGATCCTGGGAGGAGCTGCTGCCAGGCGGTACCAGCGTGCCTGCCAGGCGCTCTCGTCGCCCGTCTGAGACACCCTGTACTTTCACAGATGAGAGCTCCCTAATCACGTCCAGAGGGCCTCCTGGAGCTGACTAAATATTTGTCCTGGGTAGGCTCTCAGGCACCACTGAGTTCCCAGCACTCTGAGTGGGCCTTCCTGGGGTGGGGGTGGGCCTGGGCCTCAGCCTCTGCAGACGGGGCACGGGGTTGGCAGTTGGGAGATGGAGAGCCAGGCCCTTGACTCAGCCCAGCTGTAGGCTCGCCTGGGGCTGAGTTAGGCAATGTGAGCATGACTGTGGGCACCAAACTCAGACCTCGAGTGAGAATCCCAGCTCTACTCTTTACTGCCTGCCCTTTAGGATGGGATTTAATCTCTCTAGGCCTCAGATGCTTGGTCTGTAAAACAGGGAGGTACGCAGATACCTACTTTGCGGGGTTGCTTTGAGAATTAAATGACAAGCCAAATTTAGCTCTAGCACATAGTGGCCCCTCGATAATTTAATGAATAACATTAATAGTAACAACAGTCACCACCATAACCTTTATGCACTTGCTTTCTTATCGCAGCAATAAAGTAGAAAGAATCATAGTTCAGGATTTGAATCTTGACTCTTACCATTGGCTTGTATTTCCTAGCAAGAATAATTAAAACACTGAACACTTATTGAAGACTCATGTGTCAGGTATACTAAATGCATTATCTCTTAACTTTACAACAATCATATGAGGCAGTTGCTGTTATCGCCTTGCTTTACAGATGAGGAAACTGAGGCCCAGAGTGGCTAAGTTAGACCCCCAAGGTGACGCCACAAGAAATGGAGGAGAGAGACAATGAAAATGCGGGGTTTTTTTAATCCTGAAGCTGGTAGTCTTAATTAATAGCCTCCATTTCTCTACCAGTAAAATGAATAAAGTAAGCCTCCGACGGAACACTCCACGTAGTGTCCTGTATGTGGATACATGATGCCTACAGGGGCTGTGCCACCTCCACGTGGCTCTTACCCTGAAATCTGCAAGGTGGCCTGCACGCACAGGGAGAGGAGGAGCTCAGTAAAAGTAAGAGTGATGGGGGAGTCTCGCCCAGCTCCCATCGCACTGTCTTGTTCTCACTGTCTGACGTGGTTTCCTCTGCCTCTTGCTCTAAGCAGCAGACCTGCTTGGACTGTAAGAAGAATTTCTGCGTGGCCTGTTCGAGCCAAGTGGGGAGCGGGCCCCGCCTCTGCCTTCTCTGCCAGCGTTTCCGAGCCACGGCCTTTCAGCGGGAGGAGCTCATGAAGATGAAGGTGAAGGACCTGAGGGACTATCTCAGCCTCCATGACATCTCTACCGACATGTGCCGGGAGAAAGAGGAGCTGGTGTTCTTGGTGCTTGGCCAGCAGCCTGTAATCTCCCAGGAGGGCAGGACTCATGCCCCCAGCCTGTCCCCGGACTCCCCCGAGCAGCAGGCCTTCCTGACCCAGCCTCACACCAGCACAGTACCTCCTACCTCACCCGGCCTCCCTTCTTCACCCCCAGCCCAGGCTCGGGACCGGCAGCAGGTACGGGCCCGTTTGTAGCCACACCATCTCTGCCAGTTGGAGGGCTCGTTTTCCTCTCCCACCTGCACCGTGGGAGTGGGGCAAGGTTAAGTGTCCGGATTATGTGACGCCTTTCTGCTTACTGATGAGGGATGATGTTTTCTGGGCATCCAACTCACATTTTGGCTTTTTTCAGGGATATTGATGCACGATACTGGGTGTTTGTGTTTTTTGTTTGTTTGTTTTAATTTTTTATTTTATTCATTTTTTTTTTTGGCTGCGTTGGGTCTTCGTTGCTGCGTGCGGGCTTTCTCTAGTTGAGGCGAGCGGGGGCTACTTACTCTTCACCGCAGTGCGCGGGCCTCTCACTGCAGTGGCCTCTCCCGTCACGGAGCACAGGCTCCAGGCACGTGGGCCTCAGTAGTTGTGGCGTGTGGGCTCAGCAGCTGTGGCTTGCGGGCTCTAGAGAGTGCAGGCTCAGTGGCCATGGCTCACGGGCCCAGCTGCTCCGTGGCATGTGGGATCCTCCCGGACCAGTGCTCGAACCTGTGTGCCCTGCACTGGCAGGTGGACTCTCAACCACTGTGCCACCAGGGAAGGCCTTTTGTTTGTTTTTAATATGTACATATCCCAGTTAGAGAGTTTTTAAAAATTCATTTTTCCAGGAATATTTTGAGAAAACTCACTGGTAGTCTTTGTGTTTAGTTCTGTTCAAATTGCCCTCCTACTTACTCACCTTTGTTGTGGTCTTCCTTGGCCGGATGGGGAACTCCATTCCTCAGTGACCATCACAAGGCACAAAGGAAGAAAAGCAACATGTAGAGGGAAGGGAGAGTGGGGAAACACTATGACTAGGACAAGGGCGCTGCTCCTCTTGCCAGCCTCTGTCTGGGTGGGGCAGTGGTTGGTGGGCTGTTGAACAGTAAGCAGCCTTACCAGCATCCTAGTGGGGCCTGGGAATGGTAAGCTCAGAGCAGCACATCGACTGAAACATGAACCAGGCATGAAAAGTACAGAAATGAGTAACACATTGCTTCTGTGCTGAGAAAGCCCCTCTAAGGGGGAAGGTAGATGCAGAAACCAACTATTGGATTAGAGTGATGCGGGCGGACCTCACCTCACTGTTGTGTAAGGCATGGTGGCATCCCGTAGACATACGTAGGTGCCTTAGTGAGCCTTTTACTTACGTGGCTTGGGCAATAGTGGGAGGATTAGGACCTAAGAAATCCGTTTTCCACATCCAGTTTGTCACGGACTCTTGGGTCAGTTTGGGTGAGGTTTGAGCCTATAACAATGAAATGGGGTTAGTAATCCAGACCACTTTTGCTCTTGCCAGGATGTTGGGAGGACAGACTAGCGTGATCTCACGTCTAAAGGGCTTTGAGCCGCCTAGAGCAGGCACGTGCCAGTGTTGTCAGTTCCCACACAGGATGTGGATGGCTGCTACCTCTTGTTTATGATCACCTCCTTTGCCAGGATGGGGCCCCCTGATTCAGCTCTGACGAGCACTGAGGCATAAAGGCCACTGTGATAGCATGCTTTACCTTCAGGAAACTCAGCAGCTCCCTTGTTGGCTTGAGCCTGCTTTCTCCCCAGCACGCTCTGGAGTTTAACTCTTCCCTCAGCTCTGGCTCTGTCTGCTGGACATGTTTGGGCTCCTGCTTTGACTTCCTCCCTTTGCTTGACTAAGTGCTTTTGCTGTGTTTATGGGGAGCCAGGAGAGTGCCCTGAGGGATTTTTTTTTTCCCTCAAGAACCATCAGGTGGCTTTTCCAATGAAAGGAGTCGGTTTTAAGCTTCCTTTCATTAATCAGAAGTTTCCAGACTGCACCCACAGGAGACACTGTGTACCGGATCTCATTGGGTACTTCTCTGATGTTTTCAGAGGGCCTTCAGGTCAGCTCACAGCCCCTGTTCTGGTGAGGTCTGCATTTTGTCAGCCAGAAAAAACAGGGGAAGCAGAGTAACTTGTGCGTGGCTGCCAGACGATTCTACAGCGAACTGCACCCAGGATGCAAATCTGCTTATACCATTCACCCTACCAGGGCCCTTTCCTGTACCATTAATGTCCTGGCAGTAGTTGCTGGTGAAGGAAGTGTGTGGAATAAGCACGACTGTGCACACATATTCATTGTAGATTTTGGTTTAGCCAGTGGGCAAACCGAAAAGACAGGAGCATACTTTGCAGCATGAGATCTAGTTTCTCTTTCCTGGAAAAGAAAGGACATACAAGAAGCTGTCTACTTAGCATGAGGTTAGGCTCTGAAAGACTTTTTGTAACTCCAAGGTGACACCAGGAGGCCAGTGTGTACTACACCGATGTAAATCTAAGAGAAAACTAGACGTTGTTTTGGATGCATCTCCGTACATGTGTACTATATGTGGGGGTGTATCGTCCCTTGGCATTTTTGGTGGTGATGGTTATTTCTACTCTTCATTGCCACTGTAGTTGCTTGCCTGTTCTTTTTTTTTTGCAGTATGCGGGCCTCTCACTGTCGTGGCCTTTCCCGTTGTGGAGCACAGGCTCCGGACGCGCAGGCCCAGTGGCCATGGTCCACGGGCCCAGCCGCTCTGTGGCATGTGGGATCTTCTCGGACCGGGGCACGAACCCGTGTCCCCTGCATCGGCAGGCGGACTCTCAACCACTGCGCCACCAGGGAAGCCCGCTTGCCTGTTATTAATTAGCTCCGTATTATGCATCCTAATCTGAGATGAGCGGCTAGAGGCAGTGAGTGACTGGTTTCCTTTACTGAGACCAGTGGAAAAGGCCTGTGAGCTCACACACCTCTTTGCTCTGGCCTCACACTAGGGCCTTTGCCTGTTGGGAGCAGTGGGTGAAGAGGATCTAGTTCAGGGATTTGTGGCTTCAGTGGTGATGGGATTAGGAGGCTCACAGTTCTGACTGCTCTGTGGCAAAACCTGAAGGAGTATCTAGGAGGAACCTTTTGAGAAGTTAGAATTCTAAGCAGAATGAAACTTCTTAAGCACAGGTGTTTGTCTTAAGTAGTCTCAGGCTAATAATAATTTTTGACCAGGTTTCAAGACAGCTCTCAGTAATAGTGTGCCCTGCTGGTTGGAGCATATTTCTAGAATGTGAGAGCAGCAACTAGCCAGAAGAGAGGGATAAGGTGGTGAGGGTCTGGAAACTTTGTCTCATCCAGGCCAGATGAGGAAGTGGGGGAGATTTTGTGTGGAGGAAGGGAAGCTGTGATATGAACAGCTGGGAAGAAAATAGTTGGCATTGGTCTGGGGGCAGAACCAGGGACAGTGGGCAGGAGTTGTCGGGAGGGTAGTTTGGGGTCAGTATCAGGAAAAAACTTGACAGTGGTCCCTCACAGGAATGGACGTGTTATCTTCCTTTCACTCGGAGTGTTCAAACTGAGACTAAATTGACGGTGAGTGGCGGTTAATGCCGTCCTGGTGGTGGGCAGCATTAATGCATCTTGTTCTAGAGTTGAAATCTATTTCTATTGCTTCCCTGCCTGACAAAGTCAGTGTTAAAGAGCAGGCTTTTGTAGTGCTGTTATGCGAGACTCCAGATTTCCGGGGGAGATGGGAATGCGTTTTGGATATGGTGTGAGCTGGCAAGAGGCCCATGCTATCCCTGGGACATCTCTGTGGATGTGATGGCACCTTTTTCTTCCCACAGGCCAATGGCCATGTGTCTCAGGACCAAGAGGAACCCGCCTACCTGGAGAGCACAGCCAGAGCACCTGCTGAGGATGAGACGCAGGTGGGGCACCCCTGCTTGGGTCTGTGCCTTTGCCTTTGCCCTTTCACTGGCGTTCTTAGGATGTTATTAGGAACCTCTTGGCAGACTCAAAGTGGAGAGAGGAGAATCAGTGTGTGATGACAGTCCTTCTGAAATTCTGTTTTCAGGGGTGGAGTTTAGTGTTAGCATTCCAGATTAACCTTTGTGGCTATCAGTGTGTTCGTGTGGAGTTGTGAGTCACAGTGGAGACTGGGGAGCCACATGGCCCATTAGTTTCCAGTCTCTTGACTTTCTAAGAGCTGCCAGAGGGCAGGCTCCCGGTGCCGCTGTGCAAATCTTGTTCTTTTCTTCTGCTTCTAGCACACAGTAGCCATCGTTAGGGGAAGGAAGTCAGATAATCAGGAGGAAAGATGGGAGGGAGTTCAGGCCTCAGCCGTGGCGGGCCCAGTGCACAGGGGGGCACAGCCATGGGGCCGTGGAGCTGTTGTCACGGGTGCGTAGAGAGGATGCTTGACCGGGAGGTGGGCTCCTTCGTGGGAAAGCAGAACTGTCTCTGGGGGAGAAGGACCAACACCGTTCTCGGTAGCTTCTGCTGCTGCGTTTAGTCGTCACAGCAACCCTGTGGGGCAGGTCTGCTGCCTCTTCTTCATGGAGGGGCAGTTGGGCTCCGAGAGGTGAGCCACTTGCCTGATACTACTCAGTACTAATCAGCGGAGGAATCAGGATTCAAAGCCAGGGCCACCTGCCTCACACTGCAGCTCCTCCTACCGGGTCATGCTGCTGGGCGGGTCGGGCCGGCTGCGCCTGAGCACAGGGCTCGGGTTGGGAAGAGACCGCGGTCTCTTGCGATGCAGGGCGCCATGCCAGCTACTACTCCTGTTCCTACTCCTCTTGAGGCCAGTCACCAAAAGCACGGGGTGATGAGTGCTCTGGGGTCCTGGGAGGGAGAGCCTGGGTCGGGGGAGCTGAGCCCACCGATCTCATCTTTGCCTTTGCAGTCTGTTGACTCAGAGGACAGCTTCGTCCCAGGCCGGAGGGCCTCTCTGTCTGACCTGACCGACCTGGAGGACATTGAAGGTCTAACTGTGCGGCAGCTCAAAGAGATCCTGGCTCGCAACTTCGTCAACTACAAGGGCTGCTGTGAGAAGTGGGAGCTGATGGAGAGGGTGACGCGGCTGTACAAGGATCAGAAGGGGCTACAGCACCTGGGTGAGGGGCTGCCTGGGTGACAGCTGCACGGAGTTCCAGAGTGTTTGCTGTCTCGCTTGAGAGTCGACATTGACCTGACTAAATTTCCCTGCTTTTAGCCCAGGAAGGAGTCACCTTACACATCTGCAGCCTCTAATAATAGCTGTCCTTTGGAGTTGAGGGCTGGGATTGGGTTAGGCATCATGTACATGTATTTACTCCTCAGGGCAGCCTGTGAAATAGGCGTTATTAGTGTCTTCCTTTTATTGTAGAGCCCAGATTTGAACTGAGGATTTCCTGGTCCAAGTCCATGGCCTTTCCCCACACACGTCACCCTTGCCATACTGACTACTGCCTTTACCAGTACTCCTTCTTTGCACACACGGTACAAGAACACTGTGTCCTGCCTGCACTTGGGCTGTTCATTTCCCAAAGCATGGTATCATTTTCGGCGATGCCCAGTAAAATATCAAGGTCTGTGCTCAGATGAGTTTGGAAAAAAAAAAGAAACTTTATGTCCCTGCTGCTGATTCATGGTGGATGAATAATGGAACAGTAAAGGCAGAGAAGTCCTGCAGAAGAGAGAGGAGTTGAGCCGTGTGGAGCTCTGCATTTCCTGAAGTGACTTCACCCAGAACCTACCCCTGCCCCCTGCCCCCCAACAACCCCTCCCCCGCTGATGTGGTCCTGCAGGTCGTTTTGACTCCTTGCCTACTAACAGTGGTTGAAGTCAGATTTGGGGCTCTCCTGTCCCAGAAGCTCAGGTTCGTCAGAGTTAGGGGACATCTGACTGGTCACCTGATCACAGACTCTCCCCTTTGGGATCGTCCCCAGAACCTCCCTAGAGTGGGGAGGACCTGGGACTAGGAGACGGCTCCGCCGGGGGGCTGCATCCCTACTCCCTGGCTGACGGGAGCAGACTGTTTCTCCTTTCTTGACTTAGTGCTGGCTTCAGAAGCATCAGAAAAGGACATTGTGCTTACGCAGTATCCTTCCTGCTTGTCAGTTTTGTTCATGGCAAAGCAGTGGCATCTCTCTAAGACTAGACCAGACACCCCGGCAGGAGCTGTGTGTGAGTCCTCCGCACGTAGGGGGAGTGAGGAGGGTGGGTGTTCTGTCTGGGCTCTTGGCCGGCCTGGTTCCCAGCAGGCGAGCAGTCAGAGTTTGGAAGTGAAGGCAGGGTGGCTGGAGACTTTCCTCGTGCCGTCCCATATTCAGACGCCTTCTTTCTCTTTCCTTTCCAGTGTGTGGTGCTGAAGACCAAAACGGTATGTAGTTGTTCCTGTTTGGGAACAGACTTAGGCTCTTAGCTCTTCTGTCCTTCCCCTCCTTCAGCCGTGATTCCTGTTATCAGTCTAAGAATTCATGTCAGCGTCCAGAGAGGGTGTGGGGGAATTCACTGGGAACCAAGGCTTTTCAGCATCTCTGGAAATTCTCATCCCTGTCCCCGTGAAGGGACAAGAGTGGCAGGACACCTAGGGGCAGCCTGATCTGCATGCCTCTGGGTTGTCGGAGCTCAGAAGCCAGCACTTGTAAAATATTCAGCAAAGCAAGTGGTGGCATGTGGCACATCCGGTGCATTTCCCACACTCCTGGGGCTAAGGCACTCCCTCCCCTATAGTTTTCACTCCATTTTGGTCTGAGTGGGAAGGGTTTCTGTGTACACCTTCAGGGAAATCACTTGGAATGTTTATCAGCTTCTGGTACCAACTAAAAAGAAAGGGTGGTAGGAACTTCCCTGGTGGTCCAGTGGTTAGGACTCTGAGCTTCCACTGCAGGGGGTGCGGGTTCGATCCCGGGTCGGGAACGAAGATCCCACATGCCTCGCGGTGTGGCCAAAAAAAAGGGTGGTGACCTGACAGCCTTGTTTGTACAGGGCTGGGTAGTGGTTAGAACTGCTCTGGGGATAGATCGGCGCTCAGCTGCCACAAACTCACCCGTGTGTTAAAGACCACCACTGGGCCTTTGGGCACCTCCAGAACACACTGCAGGAATCTTGACTGCAGATCCAAATCATTCTAAAACATGCTAGACCTTTTTGAAAGCCTAAAGGCTACATGGCTGTTTTACTAAATAACAAATTTGGAGAGTCTTCTGAAAAAGTTTTAAAGTGCTTTGCAGGTCCCTACACTACTCTGAGAACATCCTTTCTTGGGGAAGAGCTCACAATCATATAGCTCAGAATGGGGCACAGTCTTCTGGCTGATAAATTCTCAAGAGTTGAACTCCCCCAAATCATTTGGAGTTCTAGACCCACTCCCTCATCTGATAGCAAGATCTGGCCAATCCACTTGGTGTCTTTCTTTTTCTGATTCCCTGGAAGAATGCTGGCAACTGAGTTGATGAATTTGTTAATCCTGATAGAAATAATCAGTAATGAAATTCTATAAATTACTCCAGCTCATCTTAGGTATTTATATAGTTCAGTTGTTTCCAAACCTTCCCTGTTAGGGCCAACAGCTCCTCAAAGGGGTAAATAGATTTCACTACCTCTTACAGCCAGCCTTCCTCAAGTGTTTCTTGACTTTTTGAATAGTCCAGGGAACAGGAAAAGAAAGTGCAGAGGCAATGGAGTGTGAGAGAATTCCCTGTGGAACCGTAGAGGTGGCTGGTATGGGGCCAGTTGCCTGTTTATAGCTACCTGGTTCAGGCTACCATTTAAAACATGCTGGGGATGGTTGGCTTTGGGGAACTGAAGGTTTTTCTGTTCCTGCAGCTAACCTAGGATGCTGGTCATGCCCACTGTATCTTACCACTTGCACAAGCCAGTTAGCCTTGTCGAGAACTGTGCACTGAGCAGTTAATACTCTCTTGGCAGTCCCTGCCCTCAGGCCCCTTGCCCAGAAGTCCGCCTGCCTGGATTTGAACCTTTGGGCAAGCCACTTAACCCTTTGGTCTCAGTTGCCTCATCTATAAAATGAGTAACAAGAGTACCTGCTTCATAGTTTTTGTGAGGATCCAATGAGTTAAAACATGCAAAGCATTTAGGACCCTGCTAGCACCTGTAAGCTTGCAATAAATGTGGGCTGTTATCACTCCCTTGGGAGATGTTCATTTGTCAGACATTTAGAGAGCACCTACCATGTGACTGGTTGCAGGGATTCAAAGATGAAAATCAGACCTCAGAGCACATAGCAGATGCTTAGTACATTATTATAGAAATTGATTGCATTTGTTGAATTTAGGGGCCCATAGTGTAGTAGGGAGACAAGTAGGCAAACTGAAAAATTCTCATGCAGTGTGATGAGCAGTCATGAGAGTATGATAAAGCTGTGTGTGGGGAGCAGAGAAGAGGGATCCATAATCTCTGCCGGGTTCTTGCACCACGACGTCTCCTCAGAGGAAGCCTGGGGGTCGTCTGTGGCATGGCCCAGGGGCTCCTGTGATCCTTGGCTTTATTAAACTGGGGATGTGCTTACATATAAGCCTCATGATCCTTAGTGAGCCGTTCATTACAGCTCCATTGATATCTAAACTTTTCTGAACCAGTTTTATCTTTTCACCATGTTCTACCTCAGAGAATATTGAGTCCCTAAGTGCCACTCACTGGCTGTATTACAGCCTCAGTTGTCTGAAAATTATTTCTTTTAAGCTTTGAGGACTTTGCCTTATTTAGTTCTCATGTTCTGGGGACGTCTTTGATCTACAAGTACTTGACTCTTCAAATCTATAGCCTGACCTATAGAGGTGCAGATTAAACAAAGAAGTGAAATTAACTACTGGGGAAGTGTTTTCTTGGAGTTCAGTTTGAGTGAAGTATGTGGATTTGGGGGGGCTGTTCCCAGTGTGCCTGTTCTCCCCCTGTCCCCCAACCCCATACACTTAGACAGTCTTCTTACTTTCCTCTCTACCCCCTTTCTGCTGTGTGTGTCCAGGGGGAGCAGTGCCATCCAGCCTGGAGGAGAACCTGTGTCGGATCTGCATGGACTCGCCCATCGACTGTGTTCTGCTGGAGTGCGGCCACATGGTCACCTGTACCAAGTGCGGCAAGCGCATGAACGAGTGTCCCATCTGCCGGCAGTACGTGATCCGAGCCGTGCACGTCTTCCGATCCTGAGGGCTTGTACCAGCTTCTTCAGTGCCTTACAGGGACATAGCTCGAGGTGTCTGGGCCCACAGTTGGCCAGCTTGCAGGGGGGCAGCCTAACAAGAAAATCTGCAGTGTTCCCAAGACCAGGGCAAGCAAGATGCTCTGTCACCTCTGGGCATGCAGAGATCGCACAGGCAAGTCCCTGTTTCAGCGATCTTGGGGTGATGATGGTAACTGATGAAGAGAGGACTTTCTGGAATTTGCACTGTATCTTCCTCCCTTCCTCTGAGAACCTGAACAGTTTCACCCTTCCTCCTGTAGCCCACCCATCCCCCTGAGCTGTGTGTCTCTGTTCCACCCATCGGAAGTCCTGGTAGAAATGGCTCTCTTCTTCCCCAGCACATCTGGATTCATTTCTGGTCCCTCTGGCTTTCTGTGCTTTAACCGACCTTTGCTAAAGTCTCTTGCTACATTACCTAAAATCCATGTGTTTCTTCAGACCAAAAAGACGTTAGCTTCCCAGACCAATAGTGATCCTCCTTAGGACAGAATTTGGCCCAGTAAACTCATTTCTGGCGAGAAATGAAACACAAATGCTATGGAAAAAAATTGAAGTCATTAAGAGTTGCTTCCTTAAGTGCTGGGATTGGAAGCTATCAGTCTCTTGACCTGACCTTGGCAGTCAACAAAGCATCTGGCTTTCAAACTGCTGGGAAATTCCAGTCTCTGTGCGCGAGATGGTGCGTGGATCATCTCTGCTGCTCTCTTGGGGCCTGACTTTGTGCCATCCTTAATTTTAGTTTATGAGAAAAGGGAAAGCATTGGGTGGAAGCAGTGGCTTTCGGCTTGGCTTTGCCTTGTCCAACAGCCAGCCTTAAACCACTTTCCCCTGAGCATGAGGTCCCTCTTTCCCATGGCGGTTTTAAACATGGTCTCACTGAAGGCAGAGAGAGAGCCTCATGCTTCTCTAGCCAGACTTCTCATGAAGCTCCCAGAGACTGAGCATGTAAGACAGAGCACCTAAGAGGTATCAGAAGGTACTGAACGAGGCTGGATTCAGCCCTTGAGCAGACAGCTGGAAGTCTTAGTTCCCCAGGTTGGTGGGGACTCCCTACTACCATTTCCTTTCTCAGCCTGCTGATTTAGGGGCAGGTCAGGAAGAAGCATTCTCTAGGCCCTTTAGGAAGAGCCGTGCAACGAACAGGTGATGTTCTCGAGCCCTCTTAGTGTCTTTTCACCACTGGAAGAGCTTAAGTTTGCCGGAGAAGCTTAACCAAGCACAAACGTATGTACCGTGTACTATCAGAAGAGCGGTGTGTGCTGCCGTCACTACTGGGCGAGCTATGCAAACCCTTGAACACCCGAAGGCCTTGGCAGTCCCCCCACCCCCACCCCCACCCCATGCAGCCAAGATCTCTCAGACTGGAAGAACCAGTCATGACTTTGAAAGCAGTGGGAAACCTCTAAGAGGACCTGTTTATTGGTACAGACATGTTTAATGCTTTCTGTCAACCACTAATCTCTTTTGGGGGAGTGAAATAATTTTAAAGTGGTTGTGACCTGAACACTGGACCACTTACCTTGACGTTATACCAAGTCCTGGGTGATTTGATTCTGAGCTACAGCCTTTGTAGGAACTGGGGGAGTCAAGAAATTTCCCTATAAAGACATCGTCTTTCACCTTTCTGCTGGACAGTAAATACTACAGTTTACAGTGCCTACCAGTTTAACAAAGGATTCAGCTACTCCTCAATTCCACTGTGAAACAGGTCTACATGTATGCAGCTCAGTTACAACCTAGCAATAACTTCAGGGCAGAAGCTGGCTGTCTCCCTACTTAAAACTTGCTTTCTCTGCTGAGGCCTTACCACTCCCTACCTCCCAACTTCCCTCTTAGACATGAGTTAATAATATCCTGATGGTTGGTCTGTAACCTCAGTAAGAATTAGAACTGATGTCATTTACTCATTTTGGAGAAAGAACTTGCCTTCAAGTCTTCTAACCTCTTTTGGTGGTTTCCATTTAGGAAAAAAAGGTGGCAAACACCTCCCCCCACTTTTTTTTGTATCTTCTTTATTCCTACACCAAGTAAAAGTTGGGAATTCTAAGATCCCAGTTCAGTTACTATCTAACCTAGGTAGAAAACTTGACTTTTATCCTTGAATATTCTCTCCTGCTCCTCATAGGTCCTTGGTCTTAATTATCATGGAAACATCTAATTCTTCCATTATTCCATGGCTTTTGCTGTGACTGTTCTGAGGTTTCAGTTGAGACTTGTTTTAAAAGACATGGACAGCTGACTGGTTCATAATACATTGGAATAGCTGGATCCAAACTAGTAAGAATAAGCTGTACAGGAATTAGTGCTCAATATAAAATGTATAAATTTGTTGAAATCTTTTGGATGTGAATGTGTTATTTCAAGTGGCTTATGTTAAGATTTTCTCAGACTTACTTGGGTGTTAAGAGCAAACCCAAATGTGTATTTTTTGTTACGGAGCTCTGCTTTATAACTTTGTAATAAAGTTTCAATATAGATGCCTGTCTGATCTGGTGTGAGGATACCAGAGGTCTGACAGTTAAGACTGACATGAGCTGACAAACCACAGGCTAATCCCAGGCACACAGGCATGCTCTTGAGAGACTGCATTATTTTTGGAGATGCTTGGGCCATGTGGCCTTGGTCATGGAAGAGCCTAGAAGAGGATGGGACCTGGGTAGGAAAAAGGACCAATCCTAAGTCCAAATAGGAAAAAGCAAGTGAGTTCAGGCATGGGACACCGATTTGGTAGAGGCAAACCTTAAAGATGTGGGTAGAAAGGAATCTAAGGACAGCCAGGGTGCCTAGTTAAGTCTTCAGGTGACCCTGGGAGATGGACAGTAGCTTGTGGATACAGCTGTGGTGGCTGGAGTGTGGCTCAGAGGTTGGCCCAGCATCGAGGGCAGAGTGCCCTGTCTGTGCAGGTCTGTACGCCTGCCTGACCAGGTGTCCAGGGAAGGGGACCCCTGAGTAGGCCGCCTTTGGGAGAGCTGGATTAGTGCAGATCTGCCCTGTGGCTGAGGAAAGAAGAAATCTTGCCAAAAGGGCATAAAGCCTCGAGGCTGAGCCGTAGCACTTTGTCCTCATTGTTCTGGGCAGCTGACCTGTTCAGCACCCTGGATGACCTCTTGTCTGTTGCCAACCAGCAGCAAGTAAACAAAGGCTCAGAGGAGGGCAGGCCTCCAGCACTCTGCTGGGGAGGTCTATGATGTTGTTTACGGTCTGTGGAAATACATGGATACAAAATCAAATCTAACCTCAGCAGCAAAGAAAAATTGTGTCGGAAAGACTGGAAGGAAATAAACACCTTGTACAGTGAACCGAAGACAACACACCCAGCGAGGCAGGGAGGGGCTGAGGGGCTGAGCGAGCTCATGACTGAGACTCCCCACTCTGCTGTGCAGCACACCCTGAGTGAGAGACCAGCCAGGCAAAAGGGCAGTGTCTGTGTCCCTTGGCAAAATCCTGAGGGGAGAGCCCTGTTCTGCTGCTCTGTCCAGTTGCTTGGCCTGAGGAGGCTGGAGACGGGATGAAAATTTATGTAGGTCAGTGCTCAGAGGAGCAGCTTTTGTTTCCACAGAGGACAGAATAAAGTGTCATCTTCTCAACAGTGAAGCCAGACTGAATGGTGCCTATTCAGAAACACCAAACGTCCTGGCCTAGAGTCAGGGCACCACCCCCTCCTGCCCTTCCTCCCGACACATTTTCAGCAGCAGCTGGAAATCCCAGTCGATCAGGTTGGAGTTGGCCTCCCAGCAGAGTGTGACCTCAGCTGAGCACACTGGAGGAGGGCCGGGGCAAGGCGGTGGCCCAGACTCAGACTCATGCTCGGGTATGCTCCAGAGACTGAGTCACATTAACCTCACTCACAGGGGCTGGACAAAGAAGCCTGCCAATCTGTTGATAAGAAAAAACAGAATGGACCCTCAGAAGTCAGCAGAACTAGTTGGAAGTCAGTTTAAAACCAGATGGTGACGTGATGAGCCTGCACTCAGACCAGAGTGGGCTGTACCGCACAGGTGCGAGGCTGTGGAGGTGGTCTGACAGGGTTCTGAAGTCAGAGGCCAGGCCCCAGTCGCCTGGGCAGGGTCTGGACATGCACACCAGTGCTGATCTTCCCAACTCTAGATCACTACGTGCCAGGCTCTGTGCTAAGTGCTTTACCTAAGGCCTCCTGAGGTCACTTACTCTTCACAGCAACCCTGTGATTTAGGTGCAGTTCCTGTCCCCGTTCCTGGAGGGCTAGGGCTGTTAAGTTTCAGGGCTTGATTCAAACTATGTCTGTCTACACCTGCACTGCCCAAGGTGGCTAGCCTCACGTTGACTACTTGAACGAAAATGAAAAGTTCACTTCCTCAGTTTTGTTAGCACATTTCACATGCTCAGAATATGGCTGGTTCATGTTGGCCAATGGAGATTTACAGGGTGCTTCCAATGCCATAAAAAGTTCTATTGAACGGCACTCGTCCATGCTAAATTGTTTTCCTTTTATTCAAATAAATCAGCCTCAGGCGGTGCAGGAGCCATTCTTTCTAAGCAGGCTGTGTAGATTTGTCCTCAGGTGGGTCTTTAAAGAGCAGTCTTTTTTTTTTTTTTTTTTTGCGGTACTCGGGGCTCTCACTGTCGTGGCCTCTCCCGTTGCGGAGCACAGGCTCCGGACGCGCAGGCCCAGCCGCTCCACTTGTTTCCAGATCTGGGGGAGGCAGATCCTCCTGGAGCCCTTTATCCCCCCGAGGAGTAGCCCAAACAACCTCCCTTTCCTTCCTACCTGATCATGGTTCCCTCCCTTCACACTGGGGCCCACACACTGTAATAGGAGAGCACAAAGACATAAAACCCATTTTGTTTTCTTTCAAGTGAGACTTCATTCCTGGCGGCCAGG
Source organism: Phocoena phocoena (assembly GCF_963924675.1). Lineage (NCBI taxonomy): Eukaryota > Metazoa > Chordata > Mammalia > Artiodactyla > Phocoenidae > Phocoena > Phocoena phocoena. Next base: position 38,632,974 of record NC_089237.1, on the reverse strand, counting down.
CTGAATACAAGTTTTGCCAATTATAAGCATTTCTGGGGACAGTCTTTCTTTTAAATACAACTTTAAAATGAGCCTGGAAGTAGAAGGGGCAGGTAAGGGAGAAAAGACTGCCGCCAGGACGGGCTCTGTGGACAGAGCTTCAACAGCTGGCCTTCCCTTCACTCCTTAATCACTAGGAGAATTATCGGGGGTGTGGGGGGAAGGACATACATAACTCCAAGATAGTTCCTGGCTTTTTTTAAAAGCTGCTTTTTAAAGAAAAAAAAAAAAAGAGGTCAAAACCAGCACCCAGATCTGAAAGACCTATGTAAACCGGCAGGAGAAACTGACTTCATTGGTGGTACCCACAGCAACTAACCAGTCTGGAAGAGACCATGCGTGGTTGGTGGGTTCTGGAAGATGCACAGCTTGGAGAAGAAAGCCCGTTCCCCCAGGTTCTGTCCTGTGCCTGCCTGCCCTGTCCAGGAGTAGTGCAGTGGGGAGAGCACAGCCAGAGGGCGAGGGCAGGCAGCAGTCCTAGCAGGGAGCTACCAGTCTCCGTTTACGGATACAGGCCCAGATCCACTCCGGGGACACCTGCTGGGCCTCAGGGTTCTTGTCCCTACTACCCAGCACATGTGTGGCTGAGGCCACGTCAAATTCCTGCGCCAGGTCCCCATCGAATGCCACAAAGTAGCGTCGGAGACGGCTGAAGTCTGGCGTGGAGGGCGGCAGGTAGAGCCGCACCCCGGTGAAGATGTCCAGCAGCACCTGCAAATGCACTGTGGTCAGGGCAGGCCCGGAGCAGGGCTGGACTGTGCTGGGGCAGATGGCTCTCCGCCCAGGGAGCGGAGACCAGCGAGGAGGGAGGTCAGAACAAAAGCCAGAGTCAGGGAGCCTAGCAGTCAGGACACGAGGGGAAAGAGTTTACTGGAGGAAAGGTAAAGGCATCAAAACCCCGATCCTCCAGCCACTCCAGATTACATAGGACTGACACGCCCTTCCGTCCTTGCCTAGAGGAAGAGAAGGGAGAGGAGACGGGTCCCTACGCTGGGGACTTGGAAAGTATGTGTCTCCAAGAACCATCCAGGGGCTGGTGGGCAGGGCCAGTGGCGCTCAGACGCAGCAATGTTGCTCGATCAAGCAGTCCACTGTGTGTGCACTAGCTGACCAAGGGGCCTGGCTCATGACTGCACGCGGACTCCAGGCTTCAGGCAGGGAAAAGACGTAAAGGTCGTATAGGTGCTCTGGGGACTGGGTTCAGGGCCTGAGTTCCCAGACCTCTGTGCTGACTCCTGGGCTGGGGTGGCACAATCACCGTGTAGTGACCAGATGTCGAGTTCTTTATCTGCCCTTTGGGGCATCAGCTCCCCCAGGGCTGAACCGAGTCACTGGCCTCAGTAGGCGCTCAATAGCTGCTGTCAAACCAAAGACTAACAAGGGAGTACGAGAGGGAAGAAGACGGTCACCAAGCCAGTGCCCTCTCCCGCTCCTCGCTGGCTGGCCCTGTTCACAAACTCACACTACTGCACTCCCACACCCAGACTGGGCTTTCTCCCCTTTAATGTCAATTGTGACTTGGGGCCGGCAGCCGGCTGGGTCCCTGCAGCCTCTCGGCTGGGCTGGCTGCTCTATCGCCTGCCTGCTGGCACAGCGCTCCTTCCTCTCTGCTCGCTGGCCGGCCGCCTCTGCAAGGCAACAAGAGGGCACAGGGTGGAGCCGCAGCACTGCCAGCTCAGCCCGCGGCCAGGAGCAGCTGCAGGAGGGCAGGGGTTGGCAGTTAGTCCTGATAACACCTTCGCTTGTCTCTCAGAGTCCAAGTGCAGAGGGTTGGGCATACAAGGCTCCCCACCCCCCGGAGGGCACTGCTCTTCTTACCCTCACCTTTGCTTGGCATGGGGTCTCATCAGGAGCCTTCCGCTTCTCTCCCACTTTCACAGGGGAAGGCTTTGCAGTCAGCTTGTTGCCTGCAGGAGAGAGCTCAGGATGAGAACCAAGAAGAGGGCAGGGGAGCGGATAACGGTCCCTGAAGTCAGGGGGGTACAGAGAAGGGCTGGGCCCTTCCTCTGCTGTGACCGTGGGTGAGACAGGAGGTAAGGGCTGTACGCTGAGCCTTTAGCTCAGAGGTGGCTTATCCCCGGCTCTGAGGGGCTCTCCCAGGATCCTGTCATTCAGATTGACAGAGCAGGAGGATGCCCAGCAGAACAATTTCTGGCCCATGGGTGGACACACAGCAGGAATGCAGCCAACGTCAGCTGCAGTGGACAGAGAATCCATGACCTCAGGGCTGGAGTGTGAGACTGGGTCCTTGTCCTTGGTCTCTGCCCTCGTGTCCATTCTTCATCACCCCAGCCCCTACCCTTCTCCTTACCGCCTTTGCTGTTGGAGCTACTCAGCTTCCCTCCTGCCTTCTTGGCACTGGTGGAGGGCTGCTTGGGGGAGGTTCTCGGGGCCTCGTGAGACACAGCTGGCCCTGAGATGCCCTCGTTCTCTCCGCTGCTGCCCCCTGTAGTGGAGTTCCCCTCATCTCCGGCCACTATGGTGAAAGCCGCCCGCTCCTTGGAGAGCTGGTACAGTTCCTGAGGAGGGGGGAGAATGTTGGTGTATCACTCCCTTCCCAGCCACTGGCCTCAGGCAGTCTGTGTGGTACGTTTTAGGTGACTGAGGAACAATGAGGGGAAACAGACACATAACAGGGAAAAATGGCTGGCTTCCTTGGTACTTTTCTAGCTCTGGCCCTGTTTCTGGAGTAATCAGCACAGATCACTGTTCTGTTCCCCAGTTCTTTTCCGCAACGTAGAGACTGCAGCCTGGGGCCAGGTCCTCCACAGGAAGCCGTGAGCCAGGAGCTCTCCCTCACCGTCACCCAGGGCTGCCCACGGGGCCCGGTGAAGGTAGGGCTCTCTAGCGGGAGATGTGGGTGGAGGCCCAGTGCTGCTGCTCCTGGCCCTGCCACGGCTGGGTCTCCCTTTCTGATAAGTGCCTTCCTTGCCCATCTCAGTGCAGCGGGGAAAGGAGAAGACAGAGGACGCAGGAGGCCAGGTGCCCTCGGTTCCAAGACTGGGACAGTGGGGTACAGGACATACACACAGCCCAGGAGGTGGCACCTTGAGTTGGGGGAGGTTAGTGGCAGACTTCCAGTCCTTATCATCACGGATTCGGGTGCAGCGAGGGAAACGGATGGATATCCCATCAGCTGTGTGTGCCTCAGATTTCGAGAATTCAGCCCCTGTGATCTCCCACACCGCAGCTTTCTGTCAGGAGTAAGTCAGGTCACTCCCTGGTTAAGTAGAAAACACCTCCCAACCAGTTAAAAGCAATACAGAACAAGTTAAAATCAAAAAAGCAGTGGCTAACAGGAAGGAGATGAATTCAAGTCCCACTGTTGCTGCTGATGCTGTGTGACCTTAGGGAAGTCTCGTTTCTTCTCTGGGCCTCAGTTTCTCTGTCAGTGCAGGAAGGGGTGGGCCCAGGTCACTTCTAGAGCAGACCCTCTGTGCCTAGAGGATGGGCAGTCCCTTTCTCTATTGAGGATGACTCCTCAGCGTTGACTGGTCATCCCTGTGCCTGTCACTTGACTAAACAGTCCAGAGCCCCACCCTGGGTGGACTGTCAGTGAGGCCGAGGTGACGTCTCTGGGGCACTAGAGAATATACAAGCTCAGTTTTTGGGCTGGAGGACCCCAGGCCCTGGGCTAATACCTTAGGGTCTGGAACGATGAAGTCAGGATAGTAGATCTTATTGACTTTCAGCCAGTTGGGTATCTTGCTGGGATCCTAGAGGAGAAAAGGTGCAGTCCTGGGCTGTTGCCAAAATGAGACTTAAACCCCTTCTTGGTCACGGGCTTGTGAGAACAGGTGACTTATCACAAAAGGCTGACCCTCACCCCTTGGGATCCTCCCTGCCCAGAGATGGTGTGGCCTGGAGGGCATGCAGGCCAGTTTCCACAAGGTAGGTACTCAGAGAACTTGAGGGCCTAATACTGCTCCTATGGCCAAGCAGCAGCTCTCTTTTCTGTGGAAACAGATAAATGATACCTGCAGCCCCCATAACACTGCCTGTCTCAGGAATGATTGCCAGTCCAGAGGCCAGGGCCCCCAGGTCCCCTCCTCACCTTGCTGATCTTCACCATGTCCAGTTCCTTCTGTAGGCGGGCGAGCGTCGCATCATCGTGGCCTCCTGCACACTTGGTGACTGTGCACCACTTCTGGCTACTCGGGTCATAGCAGCCCATGAGGAAGATGGACATCATGCCACCTGTGCGGAGGAGGGACTAAATAAACTCGGGGAGGGGGGCATGTCTGCCACCCCCTCGTGCCCTGTGAGGGGCAGCCTGCTGGAGGAAAGGGCCCAGGCCTTGGCATCAGAGTGCCAGAGATCACCTCCTGGATCTACCCCTTACTAGCTGTATAAGTTTAACCTTTTTGAGTCTCAATTTGCTCTTCAGTGAATTAGGGATAATTACACCTGATGTTGGGCTCTGGTGGAGTAAAAGGAATTGAATAGAGCCTGGCACACAGAAAGATGCCTACCAGTACTAGTTCTTCAGACCCCAGCTTCGTCTCCAGTCAGGAAATGGAGATTTTCCCTGAGGAGAAAGCTGCCAGTCCCTGAAGAAATAGTTGGTGGTGAGCTTCTTTGTGCCAGGCTAGCACAGGGTACTCTTGCCTGATCTCTCCCTTACCAGGTCCGCAGCTCTCAATGTCCCTGCCTGACGTAGCATGGGTGAGGTTGGGGCCCCTAATCCCAGAGCTTTGGAAGTCATGACTGGCCACGCTAGCAGACCAAGCCAGCAAAAAGGCCTGCCTATTCCTTGAGTGGGACCTTTCAAAGAAGTACCATCCCAGGGGCCAGAGGCCACCCTGACCTTTGCTCCCTTGCCCATAGAAGGCCCCAAGCACCACCAGGTCAGCTGTGTCAGCCATGGCCCCCTCGTTCAAATAGTCCTTCTTCACTTTCAGCCAGTGACGCTTTCCAGGCTCATATGTACCCTGAGGGGAAGCAAGAGAGAGACCACAAACTAGAATGGACATTCTATGAAGGTGGGCTTTTTACCTCTTTACGCGACATACTGGATCTGTCACAGTGCCCAGCCCGCTCTGCTCCAGGCACTAAGGGAGACATACATAAACCCATCCTCTAGGATCCAGAACTCTGGAAAGACGCCCCCCAGCACTCACCCCCAAACACCTCAGACCACCACCGCCACCTCCTGGCCAGGGCTGGAAAGGCTCAGGGGAGGGCTCTGCAGGAGAAAGCAAAGGATGTGACCGTCTTACCTTCACGTCCTTCAGCACCAGCCCTTCCAACCCCTCTTGGATCACCCGGTTGATCATGTCAGCCAAGTCAGAAGCTTTCTGAGGGATAACAGGAGAGACGCTGAGGTTGGTATGAGAACAGAGAAGGGCTCTGGGAGTGAGGTAAAGGGGAGTTTCTTTTCACACACTAGCAAAGCGTCTGCTGGAAACACCCTGACTTGAATAGAAGGAACAAAAGCGCTAGCAGAGCAGCGACTAACCAGAGAGCTGCTTCAGCTCAGAGATACTGGGAGCCCACCTGGGAAGGATGCTTCATGCCCTGCCCTCCCAGGTGGAGATTGGCAGACAAATACAGGCAGACCTTGTCTTCCTGTGCTTTGCTTTGTTGCACTCCGCAGATACTGTTTTTTTTACAAACTGAAGGTTGTGGCAACCCTGTGTTGTCAGATGATGGTGAGCATTTTTTAGTATTTTTAATTAAGGTATGCACATTGTTTTTTTAGACATAATGCTATTACACACTTAACAGACTATAGTATTAACATAATGTTTCTATGCACTGGGAAACCAAAAAATTCATATGACTTATTTTATTGTGATACTGCTTTATTGTCTAGAACCAAACCCACAATATCTCCAAGGTATGCCTGTATACACATCAGCTTCCCTCATAAGAAAATAATTAAGACTCATTCTCCCAGTCACATCTGACCCAAGGGGCTCTCTGCCCTGCTTTCAAACCACTAGGACACTGCCTAGGGTGGGATTCACTCACTGCGACTTGCTTCATTTCTGAGAACATGATCCGGTTGGGAATTTCAACCATGTTATCGTGAAGAAACTTCCGCCGCTCAAACAGAGGCCTGAAGGGGACAGGAGAACTGAGGTCAGGCCAGCATCCTTCCACCCCCTTGAGGAGTTCCGAGGAGGGAAGGGGCACAACAATGAACTTCAGCTTCAGAGTTTGCCATGGCTTAGGGCCCTCATGTCTAACAGTTCTGCCTGCCCAGGGTGACAAGGGCTCCACTGGGACCAAAGACAGACAGTTATAAGCCATGGCACAGAGCCACTTAATTGCTGTAGTTCCTGTCTCTACCTCATCAACCCAAACAGACTGTATAAATCCTGGTCCCATTTGAAAAATAACTCTGACTCTCATTTTCTGCACCCTGCTTCACCCCAGGCCCCAGGCGGGCTGGTGCTTGGGTGAGCAAGCTGACAGGCCTCAGGACCTGAAGCCCAAACCCCAACTCCTACCCCCGCAGTTCTTTCTCCCTTCTGTCTCCTTCCCCTTCCACACTCAAGGCTGGTGTGGAGGGTGGAAGCCGGGATGCCTCTCTAAGGGAGGAAGGGGCCAAAATGGTTTCTCAGGCTCAAGAACTGGATGCAGCTAAGTCAAGACTGCTAGTTATCCCTAAGAAGGCCCCAGCCACAGAACACCGACAATCACAAGCTTCCTGTTGTCGGGCTCTTCCAAAAACAAAACCTCTGAGCTGAAAACCATCTGCCTCACGTACCCGTAGGTGCTGCTGAAGATAAACTGAAACCCTACTGTGCTCATAGTCTGTATCTCATCAACAATCCATTTTGCTGTGGGTGGTTGAGTTTCCTCTGTGACTTAAGCATTCAGAGCCGAGACCTAGTCAACACATCACCTCTTCGTAACATTGAATGTGGAGCTGTGTAGCAACTGTGCTGGCTCTCAGCTCCCTCCCGCTGCAGCTCCTGGGCACAAAGAGGCACCAGCTCCAGCCACTTCTCCTCCCTCCTGTCCAATCTGAAGCCCTCACCTCCCCACCCAGGAATCAAAAATAGATTCCTCACCTATCCATCAAGCTGACATCATTGAAGTAGATACAATCAAAAACAAACAGGCAGACATTAGCATCCTGGAAGGCAGCTTTCTGTAAGGGAAAATGAGGTAGTAGGTACATAAGGGACAAAAATAAGAGGGCATGAAAAATGGGGAGTACCAGTCCACTTCCAGAGACCCTCTGAAGCATCTGATACAAAAGGCCTATTTGTGCTGTGAAGTCCCTGGGCCATAAGGGCACTTGACAGATGGTCCTGAATAGAGACTGACCCAATTATAAGTTAGTTGCCACTACTAGCTCTTTTTTTATGCAAAACACAAAAACACATTTAAACTCAGGGCTAAATTCAGAACCAGTTCAGAGATGAAGATAAGCTTGACCCTAAGTAAGTGATACATTCCTCTCCATTCAGACTGACAGCACACACACGTGCACACACTCACTCTTGCACATCTGGCCCTGAGCCAGTACCTTGTGCACTCCCAGAGTCCCAAAGGGCAGTGGTTTGCCTTTCTTGTTGTCGATCAGGAGCACCTCAGAGTCCAAGATCATGCTGTGGCCCCCGGGGAAAGCCTGGGGGATGTAGTCCTTAAAGTGGGCCACCTGGAGGCAGAAGGAGAGGGAGTCAGGGAGGGAGTCAGGCCCCAGAAGGAACACAGAACACCAACATGTGCAAGCCGAGCTAATGTGCAGAACAGACCTGGGCCTCGGCAGCCACCTAGACAAGAAGAATCAGCTATGTTTCGGGACCTCTGCCCAGACCCAGGAAGAGGTCAGCCCATGTTGAGGTCATTTTCTATTGGCTGCAGAGGAGAATTTGCAGGAAAAAGGAAGAAACTGAGAGTGAAAATGAGGGGGGGGGGGGCAGACAAACACGGAATGGAGGGAGGGAAGGTGGGCAGGCAGAGATTTGTGCAGGAGAACGGATCAGTTGGAAAAAAGATGGAAGGGAAGAAATGAATCCCCTTAGGAGGAGCAATGAAACGTGAGGAGCTTCTTCTCTGAGTGGGAGCTCTGAACCCATAGCCATCTTCAGAATGAGGAAGAAAAGGATGTTTGGAATTGGATTTTTTTCCTATGAAAGGCAGAGCCTTAGTGTTTACAGTCCTACAGGAAGAGGTCCCACTGTAACCCATGGTGGCCCTTGCCGAGTAAGGCCACGAAGGCAGTCCAGGGAGCATTACTGTGGTCCAATCCTCCCCTGGGCAGGGCACTTAGGCCATCACTGCCTCAGAGCTTGGAGGGGGTACAGAAAAGGCCTGCACATCCATCCCACTCTGCTTCCATCCGGGACCCAGCCCTTCATGAACCAAAGCAAAAGGGAGAGAGGGATGAAACTCTGGTAAGGGAGAGCAGGGAAACGGCTCCCAGTCTGGAAAGCTGTGCTCAAATGCCTTCCTAAGGAGCAGGAGGTGTCCCCAGAACAAGCTCACCAGGAGCTGTTCCTCAGCAGTTTGACTGTGAGCCCTCCCTACGGAGCAAGTGAGCCCACATTAATGCTCACGGGGAGGTTGTGTTCAGCTTTCCAGAACACCCAAACCAAACGGTCTGATTGCCCAGTGCTCTAGCAGGCAGGGGAGGCTGAGGGAAGGATGTGAGCCCCATACCACGTCTCCTCTCCTGGGGCTCTGAGAAGTGAAGTCTGAGCTAAGATAGAAGGGGGAACAAGAACAAGAGGTCTACCTACCCTCCAGCTACTGGAGCCAGATGTTTCCACTGCTTTTCCCTGGACACCCCCAAAAGCTCCCAGAGGCCCCGGGAGCTAAGAAGGGCTGAGGGGTGAGGTTCTCAATGCCCTCTGATTGAGGGCAGGATTCTGGGCTCCCAGAAATCCTTGTGGGATTATGTTTACATCTGAATGTAAGCTTCTGGAGGGGCAGAACTTCCACCCTTTTTTTTTTTTTTTTTTAAAATGCTGGATGCCCACTACCTAAACAGCAACCAGAATATACTAAACACTTGATAAATATTTGTTGAACAAATTAATGAATGACAGCCCACTGGCCCTTTGTACCTGAGCCATGACTTAGCTAGGGGGGACCCAGAAACGCAGAAGACAAGCACTGCACGTGGCTCACCAGCTGAGCTCGCTGTCCCGGCATCACAGCTGGCATCCTTGCCCACAGGCTCTGTGCTGACTGACCCCTGTCTGCGCTCTTTGGCTGTCCCTACTGAGCAGCCCCTCATTATTGGAAGACTCCAAAACGGAATACATGAATTCATTCTTTCATTCAACAAATACAAAATAGACCCTATTTTACACCAGAGCTGGAATGGCTACGGAACATTGGCTTTGAGATTCTTAGAGGCAGGAAGTGAAAGAGTCCCAGTGGAAAGGAAGGGACCTGTACCTTGTGCGGCAGGACTGGCTTGAGACTGCGGCTGAAGTAGCTGAAGTGGTCCCCGTTCTTATGCACCTGGACTCGCTCCCCATCATACTTGATCTCAGAGAACATGCCATTCGGACACTTCTTCATCGCATACTCGATGGACTTGCAGGCCTCGGCCTTGAGGTAGGAAAAGAAAAGCCTGGAGACTTACAGGTGCTCTTCCAAGAGGGGCTGCTCAGCAAGGACAGCCCAGAGCCCAGGTCCCAGGGACCAACAGCCAGAGCATACCCCCAGGGCAGGCTGCCGAAGAGGTGATGGGAATGGAAAAGGCTGGGCAGTGTCGTATTCCAACAATAAAAGCACCACCGAAATTGACACAGGAGCTTGCATTTTGAGGAATATATGAAAGCAATTCATTGTAGAGCAAATACAATTCCACTGAAACAGCATTTGATTTTTTTCTCAATAATAATTTAGGGTCTTGCAGGGCCTCTGGCTTATTACTGAACACACAGTTATCTCAGCACAGGGGGTACGCAGAGGTAAGATTAAAGTATGTAGGTGACAGTGAGGCTGGCAGGATGGCAGTGATCAGGAATCCCTAGGACAGGACATGACACAGGAGTGCTTATTCACATACCTGTGCTGTCCTGACTCAAACAACAATGACTATCATCTTGGAGGTATTTCTATGTGTCAGATCATACACAAAATTTCATTTCATCCTCAATGTTGTATCTTATGCCATAAATATTGTTGTTTTCGCTTTATGAATGAAAAAGCTGAAGTTCACAGAGGTTAAATGCCCATTTTTGGTTACATAGCTAGTAAAGGGCAGAAATGAGATGTGAATCTAGGCCCAACTCCAAAGCCTGGGTGGTTAACCAGTAAGCTGTATAACCCATGCCACTCTTCAAATGACAGGCTGTAGAAGAGATGCCAGATAGAATTCTTATAAAAGTCAGAAAGGCCATAATGGAGGGGACCGGTCCCTCAAGTGGGGATTTCACTATTTTGGTGCTGGCTGTCCCACAGAATACTTCCCTGTCCCAAACACAGAACCCTAGACCAAGACTTCAGTAAAACACACAAGACCGTTTCATACAAAGCAGCGCACCCCACTGAAACAATGCAAAGGCTCTCACAGCAGGCATGGCAGCAGATGTGGACAGTCCTGTTGCACAAGAAAACCCATGCCAGAAAGGAAATCTCATTTCTCATGAAATGAGCAGAGGCCCAAGAAGAGCTGGTCTTCATTCCTTAAGCTTCCTCTCTTTCCAGAAAAAAAGGAGACCCAAGTCACCCTGGCATAGGAAGCCTGGCTCTGCCACCAATTCTCAGAGCTACTCTGAGGCAGGTCACAGAAACAGGAGTTACTTCATACATCCACCTGACTTCAGGAAAGATGACAGGTGAACCGCTCTAGGTAGACGCTTCAGACTTCATTCCCATAAGAAAACTAAGGACCAAGAGAGGCTAAGGAACTCACCTAAGATTCTACAGCTTGCTGATGGCTGAGCCGGGCCTAGATCTCAGGCCTTTCCACCAGGTCACTCCGTCTCCTCCTCTGCCTTTACTCCTCCATGAGAAACAACCTCTGCATCTCTACTCTTCCTTCCCCAAACTCCTCCAGCCAACTTGCACAGGCTGTCAACATCGTACCCTATCAGATCTCACGGGTAAGGACAGTAACCTTGGATAGGAATAGAAAGCAGGGCCAGAGCAGCGTCCTTACCAGCATGGGCTGCACCGGGGTCATCAGTGAGGCCTGGACACTCAGAGCTCGTTTCCGGCCTGGCTCCTTCTTCACCTCCTGCTCGTTGCGGAGGACCCGCTCCACCACATCGTGCAGGTTGCGTGAGGCTTTGAAGGCTTCATAGGCATTAGGGTCTAGGGCATCTAACCTGCCAAGGCCAACAGGAGCAAGGAAACAAAAACCACTGCCTTTGACCTTAATGCTTTGTATAGCAGTCTGTCCTCAGAGAGAGGAGGGCTCCCAATATATAGGGAAGGAGTTATGTTCTATTGCCTAAAGACTTTCACAGGAGAAAAAGCTCTTGGAAAACTCAGCTCTTTTGAGATACTGTGCTACATGGATGCTGCCAGCAAAGAGGCGGCTGGAAAGGGCAAGCAACTCATACCATAATTATTGAACATATTCCATATGTTTGATTGTAATAACTCTGTGAAAAGGTACTGTTATCTCCATTTAACGTATGAGAAAATGGAGGCTGAGCTAGGTCAAGTGATGGGTCCCACAGGAAGGAAGAAGGGAGAATCAGGATTCAAAACCAAATCAGGGCTCCAAAGTCCTGACACCAGCTGACAACAAAGAAAGTGGGCAGCTTCAACTATCAGAGCACCCGGTACTTACACATGCTTTGCACCTGAGTTCATCTTCAGATCATGTTTGATCAACCTGATGATGCACTTAAGGTCATTGGCTGTACACCTAGAGGGATGAGGCACATTCAACTTGGTCTTTGAAAAGCTCTGCACTCCCAAACCTTCCTTCCCTAGTGATTCCATCCCCCAGGCCCATCCCCACCTGGAGGCGATGTCCTGCAGGGCCTGTTGCTGCTCGTCCTCCTTGGTGAGCTTGGAGAGCCGCAGGAGGAATTCATCCACCTCCTGGATGGTAAGAAGGCTCTTGGCAGCTGGGGGGAAAGACTTGCTCTGCTCAAAGAAGACTCTGATTGTCTCTGACACGTCACCCTGTCTCCAAAAACCAAAATGCCACTGCAGCAACCCGAGTGGCCAAGTGTAACCCCTGAGTCCCCAGGACTAAAGGGTGAATCAGAGATTTCAATCACCGCTCCTATCCCCAACTCACACATATTGACCTCACTTCTTAAGAATCTGTCCCACCCACAGCTCATGGAAAGGGTACCTCCATCCACCACAGGATCTGGCCACCTGCCTTAGCTGAGAAGTGATGCAAGAACTAATCCAGGGCCAAGCCAATTTGAGGCCTGTTAGAATCTGGACTAAGAGACAGATATGGTCATCAGATAATGGGGATGTTTGGATAGAAACTTTCTACTGTGCCACGGCTGGAGTCATGAACAAACCAAAACTGAATGGTAAACCCAAGTTATAAGGGAAAAAAAGCCAGAAAAAGCCAGGGTCTAGAATAAGAGCCCCTGGAGAGATATGGGAAGTCTCAGATCCAGCCCCTCGAGGTCTAGGCCTCTCGGGTGCAGCAGCAGTGTAAGTTCAGTCCTCAGAACCTTGTGAAACTAACAGCTGTAGCCTCCCATTCAGCTCCTCTCATAATGAAAGCTTGCTCAAGTGAGTTTCAGTTTCCTAAAACAGTATGTGCTCCGCCAGAAAAAAGAGGGTACAGGTGCTTGGCCAGGCAGAACCCCACCTGGAATCCACCTACCCTCCCCTTCCTCTGACCTGCTCTAGGTCTCGTGCCATATCATCTGAGTTGCAGTTAAAAATGCGGCTGAAAAGCTTCACAATCTGCTTATCATTCAAGTTGTAAACACTCTTAATAACACCCGGCAGCAGCAGCTTCACTGTTAGGTACACGTCACCGTGGAAACCATCTGGAGGAGACAGAAGAAAGAAACCCTTCTTGAGAAATGGAGCTTAAACAAATAAATACATAACCTCAAGGAACCAAAAGAGATATCTACATTGCTGCCCTTGCCGTGACGGGACCACAGGGTAGGGTGCGCATTTCACTACGGCAGCAAAGGCCGTGGCGTTGGATGGCTGGTGGTGTGCCTCCCTTCTAGCCCCTGGATGAACTCCTGCATGGCAGAGCCATGTCTTTCACTGTAGTGTCCCCAGTGATGAGCACATTACAGAAGCTCAATGATCATTTGTTAGATGAATGAAAGAATCACAGTTGGAAGATTCTATCCCCAAGCTGTGCAAGTGGTTCATAAAAACCTAATCAAACATGCAGGATAGTGAATTTTCCTCTTGGTCAAATGGGACAGGTTCTTCTGGCCTCCTGGGGGGCAGAATAAGGGTGGAAGAAAGATGCCAACATGTTTTGAGCAGCACTGGCTACACACTTCGTGGGGCCCAGTACAAAATGAAAATGTGGGCTCTTTGTTCAAAATGTTAAGAATTTCAAGATGGCAATAGCAGAGCATTAAACCAAGCGTGAGGCCCCATGCAACTGTACAGTTCACATGTCCATGAAGCGGCCACGACTCTGAGCTCTTTAGAGGAGAAGCCCATCCAGGATGCTCGAGGCCCCACCTCCTGCTGAGCCTTTCTGAAGGAAGTCCTGGATGATCTGGGTCTTCATGTTGTAGCTAGGATTTTCAGCCACCATGGCACACAACTTCCGAAACTCACGTAGCAGACAATCCTTGTGCTTAGGGTCACATTTGCTTGAGGACAGACTTGTCTTAGGGGTAGGTATTGAGTGGGCTTCCCCAGAGTTGTTGGGCTTCGCTGTTGGGAAGAGGAAAAGAGAAGACAGCATAGATGATTCATTTTGCCTTGCTGAGAAGGAAGAAAGGGAAACTAATAGACTCTCTGCTGGTGCTCTATACATATGTAGCTTCACTTAATCCCCCAAAACAAGCCCTTTGGGTGTAGATATTATACCCATTTTATGGGTAAAAAAGGAGAGGTCAAGTGATCTCCCCAAATCTCACAGCTGTTAATAGTAAAGAAACGACGGCCTCACACTGAAGCAGAAGACCCGCTGATGTGCATCCCTTTATATGATTGCTTCACAGAAGAATAAGGGCCGTTTTCATGCCAAGAGTGGTCAGGACGATCTCAGAGCACTTGCAAAGCTGAACCCAGAAAAGTTGGGATCAGAAAGGGGGAAGAAATCAGAGGACTCGTTAGTCAATCTGAAACCATTGCTGCTGCAGATTGTCGGAACTGGAAGAAGCCTTAAGAATTATCTAGTTCAATCTCTTCTTATTGATGAGGAGACCAAGGCCAGAGAGAAGACATTCCCAGCTCCTTGCCACTCCCACCCAACCCCACACCACTTTCTTTTCTTTCTTATTATAAAAACAAAAAGTAGGTCTTTCCTCCAGACACCCCAAATAACTGTACAACTCTTTTGAGTTGATCCTCTTTTACCTCCTTGTGACCATTTACAAAGTAAATTTCATTCTGCAAGCTTGCAGCAAAGCCATTAGCAAGCTGTCTGCTGATATAAGTGTCTTCTTGCCTGGGCTCTGTAAATTATAAAGCTATCCTCATCTCTAACCTGGAGTCTAAAGAGGATTTTAGGGGACAAAATCTCCAAAATGTCACTGTTCAGCAGCTTGTAAGAACTAGAACACCCCATTTCTCCCAAATTCGCCCCCTAGAACCAGGGCCCTTCCAGAAACACACTGCCCTTACTGTCACCTAGACTCTTCCATATTTCTATCTTTGGCCTACCACTAGACAAAAACCAAGCAAACCTCGGAGTTTTAAAATAATAAAAAATCCCAGAGTCAGACACTGTTTTTGCAATTTTATCTCCTTTATTCCTTGTGAGACACTGTGGGATCAAGGCAGGTGTTGCCACTCCCACTTCACAGATGACGCCACAGAGGCTCAGACCAGGACCCAGGTCTTCTGACCTCAAGTCCCAGCTTCTTTCACTCATTATAGAAGCAACCTCCTCAAACAACTTCTGAGCCCATGTGTTTTGACTTTATTTTCTTTAGCTGAGGCAGTCACAAGAATGTCTCCATATAAAAGAAGTAACAGGTTGTAGGGTAAAAGACCATAGGTGCTGGAGTTAAACAGACTTCAGTGTAAATACTAACTCCATAACGATGCGGAGCATTGGCTTTCTCATTCATAAAATGGGCCTAATACAAGTACTTCCCAACGTTCAACGAAGAACAAATGAAACCGTGTATGTAAAAGCCCCCAGCCCAACGCTATCTGCTACACAAGGCCATGCAGGACATCTCCCTTCTTCTCTACTTTCATCTCCAGTTTGGGCAAGTTTAGGCATGTAATTTCTCAACATTCTTCCATTATCAAAAAAAAAAGAAGTAAAGGGCAGGTTATGTCTGATCCAGGTAAACTACTTCAAGGGGAAAAAGTCTTGACAAAACAAACATCTTTTTGCTGCAACAGAGATTAAAATATACAAAGAAATGCTATACAAGTGGGGCAATGAGAATTAGCCATTACCTCTCTGCTCAGATGGAAGCAAATTACAGTTGACCCTTCAACAACATAGATTTGAACTGCATGGATCCACTTACACACAGATTTTTTTCAGTAGCAAATAAGTACTATACAATCTGCAGTTGATTGAATCCATGGATGCAAACTGAGGGTATGGTAGAACAATGGATATGGAGAAACATGGGATAAGGAGGGTAGACTATAAATTTTCAACTGTGTAGAGAGGGTTTGGAGCCCCTAATGCCCATGTTGTTCAAGGGTCACCGTATTAAGGAGGCTAGATAGCACAGAATGTTCACTCTTTTTTTTTTTTGCAGTCCGCGGGCCTCTCACTGTTGTGGCCTCTCCCGTTGTGGAGCACAGGCTCGACACACAGGCCCAGCGGCCATGGCTCACGGGCTCAGCCACTCCGCGGCATGTGGGATCTTCCCAGACCAGGGCACGAACCCGTGTCCCCTGCATCGGCAGGCGGACTCTCAACCACTGCGCCACCAGAATGTTCACTCTTAACCAGAGTCCCAAATAGGATACCAAATTAAAAGGAGGACTGTAACAGCTCAGGTAACGCTGATCTATCTTACCTGAAAAGCCAGAAAATTTCCGGGGATTGGTATTGGTGACAAATGAGGCACCTTTCACTGGAGATGTCACCTGGCCAGTGGCTGTCAACTTAGCCTGGACAACAGTTTTCTTCTTTGGTGTGTTTGCTGCCTTGGAAGACAGATCTGTAGGACCCCAAAAGAAGGGAAAATATCCTTCAGTGAAAGATCCCTGAGAAAGCTTCTAAAGAATCTATCAACTGCTCTTACAGCCTGGCTAAGTAAGTTACTACCATGGTATTAACCCAATGCTGACTACTGGCTGGCTGGTCTTCTTAAGTGGAGGTAGTAATAGGTTATTAGGGAGAGGGTGTCCTGGGGACAAAAGACTCAGTTACTCTTTATTTTCATTAGTAACTTAAATTTTCATCGACACTGTCCACCCCTTATCCCACATATAATAATCTCCAGATTATTTGGAGGAAATCAGAAATCATGTCTCAACAGATAAAATGTGGCAACCTCAGTTTATGGAATTAGCCCCAATTTATAGATAACCAAGAAAGCAAAATGAAGATGGATAAACAGAGCATGTTGATTTGGTATAAGTAGGAAAAAACTTCCAGCTGCTGAGTTATTTGAGCTGACAGTTTACTTCTACCTCATGTTTTTCTTCCTCTGAATGAGATGGGTCAAAGGCTGAGGCCAATGGCTAAGGCCAGGCAGGGCAGGAGGGGAGCTTGAGAAAAAAACGTATGAGTAGTTTTCTCTCCCAGAAATCTCTTTTCCTCTCAAAGAACAAAGATAGATGCCCATTTTAGAGTACTCCTACAGTGACCAGAACTAAACTAAATTGAAGATATGAATATTACTTTATAAATGAAGACACTGAAGGTCAGAAAGTACAAATTGGATTTGTAAGTATCAGTATAAGATTTCTAAAATATGCATACATGTGAATATGCACGTATGTGCACATATATATCTGTATATATGTTTTTGCATACATACGAACATATATTTTCTAGTTCTGTCTGCTGAAAGGGCTTAAAAGCAAGGACACCTCATGGCACCCAGGACATGGAACATCTAGATTTTGGTCTCTTATGCCATTTCCCCACTAACAGGTATAAGGACTCCAGAGAAATGGCTGATTCCAGGGATAAGATAGGATACATACAAGGTAAGCCTAAGAGCAAGCATACTGTTATGCCAGAGAATAAGGAAGTACTTTAAAACGTTTTTAAAAATGTGATTTGGGCATCGAGAACAGAAACTAGCTTAAAGGGGCTCTCAACTGGCCAAATATGGGACAACTTAGTACCAAATTAATACAGTACAATTATAAGCCACCAGGAAAAAGTAGTAATCTATGACTTCATACAGATAATAAGCTGATGGATAAAAGGGTGTAGTGGTAGGTACTCTATTCTTCAAAAATGTCAATGTCATAAAAGAAAAAGACCATGGCAATGTTCCAGATTAAAGGAGGCCAGAAATGACAACTAAATGAAATACCCGATCTTAGATTAGGATGCCATACTGAAGGGAGAGAAAAGCTGTAAATTATCTGATCAACTGACAAAACTAGAATACAGATGGTGGATTAAAGTATTATATCATGATAAATTTACTGGTTGATAGGTGTATTATGGTCAAGATATCCTTATTCTTAAGATATACACATTGAAGTATTTAAAGGCAAAGAGCCATAACGTATGCTCAAATGGTTCAGGAAAAAGAAACTGTGTGTGTGGAAGGTGAGAGTAAGAGAGAGCGCGCAAGCGCACACACGTGAACACAAATGATAAAGCAAAGAGAGCAAAATGTTAACAATAGGTAAATCTGAGGTAATTCCCCAGCGGTCCAGTGGTTAGGATTCTGCGCTCTCACTGCTGAGGACCTGGGTTCAATCTGTGGTTGGGGAACAAAGATCCCACAAGCCACGTGGTGTGGCCAAAAAAAAAGAAAAAAAAAAAAAAAGGTGAATATGAGCATTCTTTGTATTATTTTTATTCTTGCAACTCTTCTGTGAGTTTGAAGTTATTTCTGAACCAAAAATTAAAACAAAGACAGAAAGACAAACAGGAAGAAAGAAATTGGGCTCTACTCTCATCCCTTTTCTTCTCAGCACCAATAAGATGAGAAAGCAGTATTCTCCATCCCACCTGCAATGTGCTGGCTTATTTGTTCTTTCTCATTATCTTCCAGCTCTTCCCAGCCTTCCAGCTCTGTGAGGTCCTCAATTTTTTTTGTGGTGGCCCGGGCCCGCTCCAGTTTCTCAAACATGCACTTAATGTGGTACCACTCTTTCATATCGCCCCCTGACTCTGAAAAGGGATTGGGCACCACTTTGCCGATTCGGCACACCCCCTTTACAATCTTTTCCTTGCATTTTTTGCAGCCGGCTGTGCCACGCTTGGCATAGTCCACACAGAACCGTTGCTCTGCCATCTCACAGGGGCCACTGCAGAGTCCCACATGCGACCCTGGCAAGAAAACAAGGCAGGTGGCACGTGGTCTTAGATTGCTTTCCTGGAATGACACAACAGGCTTTCTTCTCTGGAGGTGGTGGTGTCCATGAAGAACTGTTTCCGACCACCGGCTGAACTGTCTTATGTCAGGCCAGTGATGTTGTTCTCGGAATAGGCACAGTTCTTTTTGGCTGAGCGCACGGAGAGTTGGTGGTAAGAGGATCTTAAAAGCCAAAGTCATACAGCTGCATGAAAGGGTGAGGCAGAAAAGTGAGTTATAAATGAGGAGGTAGGCTTCTAACTTCCTCAAAGGCAGACATCCTAACACAATCCATGCTGACCAATCAAACATTTCGCAAAGTACGAAAGATTTTTTTTTCTTCCGGCTGTGCAGCACAGCACGTGGGATCTTAGTTCCCCCATCCAGGATCGGACCTGCACCCCCTGAAGTGGAAGCTCAGAGTCTTAACCACTGGACCACCAGGGAAGACCAGGTATGAAAGATTTATTGCCTACTTGATTCAGAGTTCCAATACAGGAAAATTCTGTTTGCAAAAGGATGTTCAATTATCTAATGTATACATGTGTATCTAGTAAATCACAATCAAGAGACTCCAAATAACATAAACCCTTCTCTCAGGCCACCAGCAGCCCCTAATCCTTAAAATGGATGGTGAGCCTTAAGAATAATAAGACCCTAAAGTTTCTTTTTAATCATCAAGAAAAATTACATTGGGCGTTCCCTGGTGGTCTAGTGGTTAGGACTCTGCGCTTTTACTGCAGTGGCCAGGGTTCAAACCCTGGTTGAGGAACTGAGATCCCACAAGTTGTGTGGTGCAGCAAACAAAACAAAACAAAACCCACTACATTATGCTCATAAAGTATTTAATGTGAAATATAAAATATATGCCGTCCTCAGAAAATAATTAAGCCACTATATAGATGTGCGATTTAATCAGAAGCCCTATTTTGAGAGGCAATTAAATGGAGCCTAAAACCAGACTGCCTGGTTTCAAATCCTAGCTCATTGGCTGTATGACCTTGGTAGGTTACTTAACCTCTCAGTTCCTCAATTTCCTCAACTGTAAAATGTGGATAATAATAGTACCTGACTCAAAGAGTTGTCACTCTAAGAATAAAGCCCTCAAAATCAATGAAGCAGTTATCCTTTAAGCTGAAGCTCCCTATGTGAAACTAGCCTGGTTATAATTCAGCAGCTTGAGTTGGGAAATGCTGAAGTAGCTGGAACAGCAAGAATCAAAGGAACTGATCAATCAACCCGAACGGAAACAGGTATCATATCCACATGGCATCCCCCACCTTCTTATATCCATATTTTCTGAAGTATCCTCGCAGTTCCAACTTTAAACAGACTGGACATTATTTTCAGCCCGCACCCACCTTTGTAGTGAAATTACCGTTGGGTGGTAATAGAAAGCAGGCTTTACTTACTGTAATGCAACACGATGCAGAGGACAGCAGGTAACTGGGGATCAGAGACGGGAGCACAAGTGTGACCATACAGTTCAAGGACTATGTTATCTTTGAGAATTTCCTTTAATTCCTCTGAGTCTGTTTTCTTATTTCTAAGACAGAGAAAATAATACCTACCTCACGGGATGGCTGGGAAAATTAAAAGAAGTCCATGGGGGGGAGGCTCTGAACTCCCTGAAAATGTATACAAAAAGGTGCACATTCAGCACTGTACATTTTGTAGGGGGACAGACAGTCATGATTTTCAGGAAACTCACAAAGGTCTCTATAACCCCCAGAAGTTGAGGAACCACAAAGGTGAGGTACGGGAAAGCACGGTAGGCCCGTAAGAGGCCCTCAGAACAAGGTTCACCACCTTCCTTGGAGGGCGAGTAACGAAGCCCTCCCCTCCCGCCCCCTCCCCCCACCCCCCCCCCCGCCGGGACCACAGGAGCCGACAAGAGAGGACCTCCCTCGCAGCGCCCGACCCTCCGCAGGGCCCAGGAGGCGCTGGGCCACAAGGCACAAAGCCGCTGTGAGGAACCCCGCCTGGCTCACAGTCCCCAGAGCCGCCGCTCAGCATCTCATCAAAGAGAGCCGAAAAGGAAACCACCGAGGCCTGAACGCAACCGGGCCGGGAAGTGAAAGCCCCGCGACCGCTTTTCCCGGAGGGCCTCGCCGCGACGCTCTCGGGAGTGGGCACGGGCTACTACTGCCCGGGGCGGACAACGGGGACACCGGGAGGGGACGGGGAAGCGAATCCCTCGATTCGGGCAGGAGGAGCCTCCAGGACACAGCCCGGGGATGGGCTGAAGGGGACGCGGCGGGAAGAGAAAGGCTCCCGAGGTCCCTCCGAAGCCCATCGACTTCAGCGCGGCGGGTGGGCATATCCAGCCAGAGCAGTCCTGCGGAAGCCGGGGGCACCGTGCCTCGGCGCAGCCGGTGGAGCTCCCCGGGGGCCGCCACGTCACGGAGGGTGTGCCCTGGGGCTCCGCGGGCGGGCGGAGGAGGAGGTCAGGAGGCTGGCTCCCAGCCGCCCCAGCCTCGGAGCCCGGGCTGCCTTTCTCCCCCCTGCCCGGCCCGGCCGCGCCGTCCTTCACCTGCCTTCCGGGCTCCGGCTCCACCTCAGGCCTAGGGCCAGGCACCCACAGGCCGCGCGCAGCCACCAAGGTTGTAACGTCTGTCTCTTTAAATCCGGGTCCTTGCGCTGGCCGCAGCGCGCAGGCGCAGAGGTCCTGGCTCCAGAGGCGCCTCAAGTCCCCGCCCCGCGCCTGCCACGTGGGCGGTAGTCAGGTTCCCCGGGAGAGGCCTAGGATTCTGTATTGGGGCGTGGCGGAGGTGTTTACCCATCAGGAGAAAGGCCAGATCCTGGGATGAGGCGGCGCCTGAAGGAACGCTGGGGACACCCTGATTTGCTCTTTGTTTTTCAAATTTATTTTTAAAATTTATTATTTTTGGCCGTGTTGGGTTGTTGCTGCACGTGGGCGTTCTCTAGTTGCGGTGAGTGGGGGCTACTCTTAGTTGCCGTGCTCGGGCTTCTCATTGCGCTGGCTTCTCGTGTTGCGGAGCATGGGTTCTAGGCGCATGGGCTTCAGTAGTTGTGGCACTCGGGCTCAGTTGTGGCTCACAGGCTCTAGAGCACAGGTTCAGTAGTTGTGGTGCACAGGCTTAGTCGCTCGCCGGCATGTGGGATCTTCCCGGACGAGGGCTTGAACCCGTGTCCCGTGAATTGGCAGGCGGATTCTTAACCACTGCGCCACCAGGGAAGTGCCCCTGTGAGTTGCTCTTAACTTTAGAGATTATCTAGTTATTAAAGGTAGTGGTTGAGAAACTATGTTGTGATGAGCTTGGGTAAGGCAAAGGTCGCGTTATTCAATCTGTTTTTCTGTATTTCCATTGTTTTGTGTCCCGCAAAGTGCCTAGCACATACTAAGTATTCAATAAATGTTATTTAATTGGAAAGGGGCACTAGATAGATATATAAAGGAGTAATGGGTACAGAGAACTCTTGATTGTGTATTGTTTAAAGTATATTTCTTTTAAACCTCAGGTCAACTTTTTGAGAGATTAGGATGGCTGTTTTTACACCTGGCGATCCAGTGGTTAGGACTGGGCGCTTTCAGTGGTGGGGCCGGTTCAGTCCCTGATGGGGGAATTAAGATCCCCCAAGCCTTGGGACCCGGCCAAAAAAACCAACCAACCAACCAAAGTACAAAAGAATTGCAGGCTCCGAGGAGGTGAGAGAACTTGTTCAGGGTCTAGGAAAGGTAAACAGCTGGGCATTGTTAGAGAAGCAAAGCTCACACCCTGGAGGGAATTCTTTGCTATGTGAAAAAGATCATGGGCTTTGTTATGTAGGGGATGGAGAGCCTTGAAGGGCCTAATGAAATAGTAAGGGAACCAATTAAAAGGTTTTCAGTGCTGGCTTGGGCAGAACTTTAAGTAAAATGGACCCATACAGAGATTTGCATGGCTCTCCTGCACAAGAATGACATGCAAATTCGTGAAGAGGTTCATGTTTTTAAGGAAATTTTTTCTTTTTTGCTTCTTATTTTATCTGTATCAAACCATTATGCCGTACACCTTAAACTTACACAGTGCTGAATGTCAGTTATATCTCAATAAAACTGGGTAAGAAAAAGGTTCTTGTGACAACCCATGTGAGAGATGAAAGTGGCCTGAGCAAGCTCGGTTAGTTGGGGTGGAGAGGAAGGTGCATTTTTGGATAAGCATTTAGATTTTTTTATAAGCTTATTTTATTTTTTAAATTTATTTATTTATTTATTTTTGGCTGCTTTGGGTCTTTGTTGCTGCGCGCGGGCTTTCTCTAGTTGGCGGTGAGCGGGTGGCTTCTCGTTGCAGAGCACGGGCTTTAGGTGCCCTGATTCAGTAGTTGTGGTGGTGCATGGGCTTAGTTGCTCTGTGGCATGTGGGATCTTCCCGGACCAGGGCTCAAACCCTTGTCCCCTGCACTGGCAGGTGGATTCTTAACCACTGCGCCACCAGGGAAGTCCCAGCATTTAGATTTTAAATTATCTTCTAAAGAAAGTAACCATTTGTCTAAAGATGTAATGAAGATGACTTGAGTGAACAGATAGATAATGGTGCCATCAGCTGAAATAGAAAATGAGAGAGCAGGAGGAGGTATTTGAGGTATGAGGATGAATTTTATTTTGGATATATTAAGTTTGGTTGGTTGAGGCCAGCAATGAGGCCACTGCTTGAAGTGGGCAGTGTCTTTGATGTGCGGCAGCATGAACAGGTCTGGGGTTGGAAGGTCACTGGAGGCTCAAATCCGAACTCCCTCGGTTGAGTGATCCTGAACAAAATCTCTGTCACTGCATTTACTATGGTGTTTTGAAAGTCCCCTTGACTGCATCTGTCTTTTCCCCCAGCCCTGTGCTGTCAGGTGCTGTCATTTAGCCACATGTGGCTATTGAGCTCTTGAAATGTGGCCAGTCCAAATTGAGATGTGCTGGGGGGAGGGATAAATTAGGAGTTTGCGGTTAACATATACACTACTATATATAAAACAGATAAGCAAGAAGAAGCTACTGTATAGCACAGGGAACTCTATTCAATATCTCGTAATAACCTATAATGGAAAAGAACATGAAAAAAAGGGTATATGCTCATGTATAACTGAATCACTTTGCTGTACACCTAAAATTAACACAACGTTGTAAATCAACTACACTTCAATTTAAAAAAAAATCCAAATTAAGATGTGCTGTAAGTGTAAAGTACAAACTGATTTTGAAGATGTTATCAAACAAAAAAAGACTGTAAGATATCTCTTTAATAATATTTTTATGTTGATTGCATGTTGAAGTGATATTTTGGATATGTTGGGTTCAATAAAAATATTCTAATAAATTTTAACTGTTTACTTTTTTGAAAATGTGGTGACAGGAGAATATACAACTGCAAATGGCCCGTGTTATACTTCTGTTGGACAGCACCACCTGAGACTTCAAACCTGTTTGTGAAGGGTGACATCTGTGCCTCGTGCATCTTTTTATCCTCAGTGCCTAGAACAGTAGTGGGTGCATAGTAGGCACTAGGCAAGTATTTATGAATACATGAATGAAACCTATGAGTGAATGGAATGAATGAATGAATGACTCTCTAAAAGTAATAAACTTCCCTCAGAAGGATGTTCATTACATTGTATCTTTGACAATGTTGGATGTAAATGTGCAAAAAGACTCAGGCTGTGTTTTGCTTGATTAGAGCTCCAACGAACCCCTAATGATCTTTGACTCAGACCCTAGCTGTAAAGTGGAAGGAGGTGTGAAGCTGGCAGTTGCAGTTCCTTAGGGAAGTGGGAACTGCCACCAAGAGGAAGGAGGTGATGTGTGGTGGGAATAGCAGGGCTTTGGAGTCACACAGACTTAGGTTTGAATTATGTTCCTCCACTGGCTGTGTAACCTCTATTTTCTTAATTTCTCTGGGGCTCAGTTTGCATGGTGAAATGGGGATAAAAATACCTCTTAGGATTGTGTGTGACAATTAAATGAGATGACACATATTAACTTGCATACCTCTTAGGACTGTGTATGACAGTTAAATGAGATGACATATATTAACTTGTAAACCGCTTGTCTCTTGGAGGTATTTCAGTAAATGTACATTCCCGCCTGTTCCCAGCCTGGACATATTCGTGGCACTGCAGAGTTTAAGCTAGTCATCAATCAGTCAGGTGTTTATTGAGTGCCTGCTCTGGGTTAGACACTATTCCAGGAACTGGAGTACAGCAGTGAGGCAAAACAGACGGAAATCCCTGCCCTCCTGCAGCTAACAGGTTAGCATGGGAGAAAGATAATAAACAGTAAGGAAAATGCATACTGTGTGAAATGATGATGGGTGTTATGGAGAAAAAGAAAGAGGAGGACAGGAGGTGTCAGGGAGGGCAGAATGGGGGTTGCAGTTTTAAATACAGTGGTTAGGAAGGCCTCGCTGACAAAGTGACAGTTGAGTACACTCGAAGGAATGAAGGAGAGAGCCAGTTGGAGAGGGGACAGCAAGAAAAGGCCGCACAGGACAGAGCAGCAGGTGTCTGTCCTGTTGAGGGATCACAAGGAGATGGGTGTGTCTAGAGCATCAGGAGTTAAGGCTGAGAAGAACTGGAGATGAGCTCAGCAGGGGATCTGGAGATAGATCATGTCTTGTAAACCACTGTAAAGATGTTGGGTTTTATTGCAGGTGAAATGGGAAGCTAGTGGGTTATATTGAGCAGAGAAGTAACATGATCTGATTAGGTTTTAACGGGATTGCTGTCACTCTGCCTGCTGTGTAGAGAGAGTGGGAGATGAGTTAGTTGGCTACTGTAAAAAGGAGAGAAATGAGGGCAGCTTGAGTGGTAACAGTGAAAGTAGTAATAACTGAAGGCTCGTGAACCCCAGGAGATCTGTGGATAGGCTCAGGGGTGTCCTTGAACCCCCTGAAATTTTATATAAATATTTGTGTGTAAGTGCATTTTTGGAGGGAGGGCTTCTACTGGAGTCTCAAAGCAGTTCTATGATCCAAATCAAGAAGGACCTTGGCAGCAAATATGCAGGATACCTCCTGGCTCTTCTAAGTCCCATGATTAAGTCCTTCCCTCAGACCTTGATCCTAAATCTTCCAGGGTACCGATCCTGTTTGAGAGTCAGAGCTTCTGCCACCCCCTTTAGGACTGTAGCATCCCTGACATCCGGTTTTCACTCATCAGGATTGTTAAGAAGAAAAAAAAAAATCACAGGGAAATGGGTAGATTCTGTTCTTTTTTTACGCTACACACTGGAAGCTTGGAAGCCACAGGCAGTAATAGTGAAAAGCCTTCACACCTGCCTAGAGATGGTGTGAGGCACTCATGAGGCTAGTTTGCACTTGTTGGATTTCTTTTTAATAAGCTCTGGTCTATGAATCACATAAATTTCAGCACTGAGAGCTGATTTTACGGTTTGGTTTGCTTAATAGTCACACAATTAAAATAAGTTGTAAAAAACGGTGGTGCTGTCTGCCAGGATAAATATTTAAAAGGAAACAGCTGTAGGAAGATGTAATAATTCATATCAGCCCATGGCTCTTCATTCTCAATAAAGGTTATGGAGGTTGGTTTTTTTATTTTTTGGCTGCGCTGTGCGGCATGGGGGATCTTAGTTTCCCGACCAGAGATCAGACCCATGCCCCCTGCAGTGGAAGGGTGGAGTCTTAACCAGTGAACCACTATGGAAGTCCCTGGAGGTTGGTTCTTAACCAGAGGGTTTTTTTTTTGCCTCTCCTTTGAACATCTTTGTGCTGCAGCTGCCAGGTTGAAGTAGGACAGCTGAGAGGAGTCAGGTACGCCTTTGGGAGTAGTTAATCCATGGCACAGAGATGGGGCTTCTGGGGCAGGGTTGAGGTCACAGATACAGAGTGAGGGTGACTCTAAGTTACTACCATCCTCCTTGAACTTTTGGTTGGGTTTTCTAGTGTGAAGTCCTGGTGGTCATGTTTTTTAGGAGGTAAGTTAATAATTTTCAAAGGGAAAATTAATTTTACCAAGAGAGCCTATTTGGGGAGCAAACTTAAGTTTTGTGTCCTTAAACTTAAGTTTTGTGCCCTCCACGGGACTGATGACCGCTGGTTTTCCAGCTCTGGTGTGCAGCAGAGGTTGAAGACTGGGTTGAACGCTCCTCTCTTGTTCCTCATGCCATTTCCTTTATACCAGGAGAGCCCCAAGCCCTCTTCTCTCCTTTTCTGGGAGATTCTCCTTCCTACTGAAGCCTTCTGACCAACAGCCCACTATAGTTTCCCTCTCCTGCCTTGTCTCAGCTCCTGTCTCGGTCTTGGTGATTGTAAAGGAAAAAACTCTGTTTCCATTTACATTATACACAATACTCTCTGAATGTTACGTAACTCTGACACCAGACATATGGGTTTTCCAAACACCAAGCAATTCTGTGACACCAGCTGGGTGTCCTGCCATTTAATTCAATTCTGATGCTATCTACCTGGAGCTAGTGTCAGACCCCATCGGTTAAGTGCTCAGTCCAATGAGACTGCCCCCTCCCACCACTTTGGATGCCAGTCACAAATCCAGGTTGTTATCTGTGCTTCTGACTGACTGTAGATCGAATTTCCCACCACCCCATCCTCAGGTTTCAATTAATTTGCTAGAGCAGCTGATAGAACTCAGGAAAACAATTTACTTACTGGATTCCTGGTTTACCATGAAAGAATGTAACTCAGGAACAGACAGAAGAGATGCATAGGGCAAGGTATGTGGGAAGGGGTGCAGAGCTTCCATGCTCTCTGGGCACATCACCCTCCAAGCACCTCCCTGTGTTCCCCAGCCTGGAAGCTCTCTAATGCCATCCTTTTTTGTTTGTTTGTTTTCGGTTTTTTTTTGGTACGCGGGCCTCTCACCGCTGCGGCCTCTCCCGTTGCGGAGCACAGGCCCCCGACGCGCAGGCCCAGTGGCCACGGCTCACGGGCCCAGCCGCTCCGCGGCACACGGGATCTTCCCGGACCGGGGCACGAACCCGTGTTCCCTGCATCGGCAGGCGGACTCTCAACCACTGCACCACCAGGGAAGCCCCCCTCTTTGGTTTTGATAGAGGCTTCATCACATAGGCATGATCGATTAAATCATGGTCCATTGGTGATTGAACTCAGTCTCCAGTTCCCTCCCCTCCCTGGAGGTCTGGGGGTGAGACTGAAAGTTCTAACCCTCTAATCAGTGGTTGGTTCCCCGTGTAAACAGCACCCATTCTTAGCGGCTTTCCGAAAATTACCTCATTAACATAAACTCAGGTGTGGTTGAAAGGGGCTTGTTTGTTTTTTTTTTTTTTTGCGTTACGCGGGCCTCTCAATGCTGTGGCCTCTCCCGCCGCGGGGCACAGGCTCCGGACGCGCAGGCCCAGCGGCCATGGCTCACGGGCCCAGCCGCTCCGCGGCATGTGGGATCTTCCCGGACCGGGGCACGAACCCGCGTCCCCTGCATCGGCAGGCGGACTCTCAACCACTGCGCCACCAGGGAAGAAGGGGCTTGTTTTGAATAACAAATGACGCCATTATCACTCTTCTCTTTCTAATCACTTAGTAAATTCCAAGGGTTTTAGGAGCTCTGTGCCAGAAACGGGGACAAAGGCCAAAATATATATTTCTTATTATAAATCACAATATCACAGTGATAGAGGTGAGAGGGTTCTTAGGGAATACCCAGACAACACAATACCCAGAGAAGGCTGGAGGAGTAAACTGACTAGGTAGATACCACATAGCTAGTGAGTGGGAGAAATCTGACCCTAGACTTTTGATCAAGGTCCTACCCAATTCTTCTTTTTTTTTTTTTTTTAATTTTTATTGGAGTTTAGTTGATTTAAAATGTTGTGTTAGTTTCTGCTGTATAGCAAAGTGAACGAGTCATACATATATTATACATATATCCACTCCTTTTTAGATTCTTTTCCCATATAGGCCATTACAGAATATTGAGTAGAGTTCCGTGTGCTATACAGTAGGTCCTTATTAGTTATCTATTTTATATATATAGTAGTGTGTATATGTCAATCCCAATCTCCCAATTTATCCCTCCCCTCACCCCCACTGGTAACCATAAATTATGTTTTTTAATTGGAGTATAATTTTTTTAAAATGTTGTGTTAGTTTCTGCTGTAGAACAGAGAATCAGCTATATGTATACATATATCCCCTCCCTGTTGATCCTCCCTCCCCTCTCCCCATCCCACCCCTCTAGGTCATCACAGAGCACTGAGCCGATCTCCCTGTGCCACATACAGCATCTTCCCACTAGCTACCTATTTTACACATGGTAATGTATATATGTCAATGCTACTCTCTCAATTTGTCCCGCCCTCCCCTTCCCCCCGTGTCCACAGGTCTGTTCTCTATGTCTACATCTCTTTTCCTGCCCTGCAAATAGGTTCATCTGTACCATTTTTCTAGATGCCATATATATGCATTAATATATATTTATTTTTCTTTCGGACTTACTTCACTCTGTATGACAGACTCTAGGTTCATTCACATCATTACAAATGCATGTTTGTTTTTTACATCTGTCATTTGTACCATTTATTTATTTTTATTTATTTTTTTAAAATCCACATTTATTTATTTATTTTTGGCTTGGGTCTTCGTTTCTGTGCGAGGGCTTTCTCTAGTTGTGGCAAGTGGGGGCCACTCTTCATCGCGGTGCACGGGCCTTTCACTATTGCAGCCTTTCTTGTTGCGGAGCACAGGCTCCAAACGCGCAGGCTTAGTAGTTGTGGCTCACGGGCCTAGTTGCTCCGTGGCATGATCTTCCCGGACCCCACGGGCTCGAACCCGTGTCCCCTGCATTAGCAGGCAGATTCTCAACCATTGTGCCACCAGGGAAGCCCCCCATTTATTTATTTTTAAAATTTATTAATTCATTTATTTTTGGCTGCGTTGTGTCTTCGCTGCTGTGTGCGGGCTTTCTCTAGTTGTGGCGAGTGGGGGCTACTCTTCGTTGCAGTGCGCGGGCTTCTCATTGCAGTGGCTTCTCTTGTTGCGGAGCACGGGCTCTAGGCGTGCGGGCTTCAGTAGTTGTGGCACGTGGGCTCAGTAGTTGTGGTGCACGGGCTTAGTTGTCTGCAGCATGTGGGATCTTCCTGGACCAGGGCTTGAACCCGTGTCCCCTGCATTGGCAGGCAGATTCTTAACCACTGCGCCACCAGGGAAGTCCCATGTACATTTTATTTTAGATTCCACAATAACTGCCGGATTTCTTATACTGTTTACAATAAAACCAGATTGCAGTTTTCTTGAAGGTAAGGGCCATGTCTTCATTCATTTATTCAACTAATCCTTTCAGTAGTCCCAGAAAATAGAAACTGTTATTCCCCCTGTTTTGTAGTTGGGGAAAGTAAGGGTGAAGTAACTTAATCCAAGGTCACTTGGTTAAAAAGTGGTGGACCACTGGGAATGGTGTATCTGTTGTTTCCCAGTTGGAATATCTGGGAACTGAAGTCATCCTTCTTGCTCTGACCAGAGACCACTAAGGAGTAAAATTTATTGCTGGTGAAATGGGGTTAAGGCAGGGCGGTGTGGAGAGAATGTGATAACAAACTTCAAAATATTTGGTTTCCCAGCCCAGCCAAGGTCTTTGAACAGCACCAAGTTCCCTTAACCTCGACGGTAAACTTCCCTAATCTCAATTCTTGCTATTTTCGGGGATCCTCTCCCATTTCCCATATTTCATTATTAAATAGAGAACATTGGACTGGGAATCAAGTTACACCTACTCTTACTTCAGCAATTAACTTGCTGAGTGACCTTGGACAAATCATTTTACATCTAAAATGGAGGTGACAATAGTTGGACGGTGTTGAGACTTGAAGAAAACTGATCTGAAGGTTGGTGAGTAAATAATACTCTCACTATGCAAATATAAGGCAATGTTAAATAATAATGATGCAGGGTAATAGTAGGGACTTTGTGGGAAAGTTCCTTCACTTCTGAGCATCAGTTTCACATCTGTAAAATGAAGATAGTATATACCGTACAGGGTTGTTGGAAGGATTAGAGATGGGTATGTCAAGCCCTAGCAAAATGCCAGACACATGGTAGGAATCCAGTGAATGGTAACTACTATTAATAACCTGACAACCTGGTTTGATACTCTCTTATAACCACATTTGGCAGGACAACAAGCAAACAATACTTACACACAATGAAAACAATAACCACCACCATTAACCACCCAACCAGCATGGTCCTCTGAACTCCCCTAAAGGTGACTGCTGGCTCCCCAGTGTGTTTGAAGCCCCCCAAATGCTGTAGCAAAATGGAGGTGGAGCCAGGTGGAACTCCATTCCTCCTCTGAGACTGGGAGTGCTTTCAACGAAGGATGATGGCTGAGTGCAAAGACTCACTCAGAAATAGCTTTGACTGCCAAGGGACAGGAGTGAGCCAAATGAGACGGTGATGGCAGAGAAAGGGGGCTGAGAGCTGAGAGCAGCTGGGAAGCAATGTGTACTTGCTGACTCTTTGATCTTACTCTGCTATTGAATCACTTTATTCCTCCTTTTCTCCACTTGAGAGGCCTCTAGGCAATCAGGGCTCCCCATCAGCTCCCACTGACATATGGACATCCCTCTTGCTTGCTTGGTGCCAGGAAGAATTCGTATTAGCTGCTAAATGCGGAGGTGGCCCATTACACTATAGAGGCTATTGTGTATACCTCCTTGCGCTGCTACTCTCAGTAGAGATAAGGGCTTCATGTGCCAGAGAAGAGAGACACAAGGCAGATTTCTTATCCCTTCCTTTAAGCTGCTGAACCGACTTCTGTTTTGGTTCCAATTTCCATGAGTCAGTTTGGTCTTTTGATAACTTTGCCAAGGAACTTGCTGCCTTGTGGGTATTATTCATTCAGTAGATATTTATCGAGCCCTATTATGTGTCTGGCATTATTTTTTTTGATCCAGGATCCAGTCCAGGATTATGCTTTTTTTTTTTTTTAAGTATTTATTTGGTTGCGCCGGGTCTTAGTTGCGGCTCACAGGCTCCTTAGTTGTGGCATGCAAACTCTTAGTTGTGGCATCCACGCGGGATCTAGTTCCCTGACCAGGGATTGAACCCAGGCCCCCTGCATTGGGAGCGTGGAGTCTTATCCACTGCACCACCAGGGAAGTCCCCCCTGGCATTATTTTAGGTTGTGAACAAGACAGACGAGCTCCCTGCCCTTGTGGAGTTTACATTCTGATGTGGAGACACAAAATTTATGTACCAATAAACAAGCTAACTTAAGATAGTGGTTAAGTTTACTGAATTCATAGGAAAAATGTGATATAATGACAGGAGGTGGGGGGATGGCTGTTTATGTCATCTGAGAAAGGGACATTAGGGCTGAGAACTGAATGATGAGACGACTAGCATGCTATTTGAGGTCAGGTCCCAAGCAGAGGGAACTGCAAGGCACAGGTCCTGAAATGGCATGCTTGAGGAATAGGAGGCTAGCCGGTGAGACCTGGGACATAGAGAATAAAAGGGGAGAGTGTAGCACATGACGTTAGAAAGTAGTTCACAAAGTGGGGTCCCCTGGATCACATTTAGCTCACATGGTGTTTCTGAGATTTCCCTAAAAACATAAATGACCCTGACTTGCAATTTCTCTTGAAAATTAAAAAAACTTGGCCAGGCCAGGCCACTATTCCTGAATGATAACATTTGATTTCAACATACAGCAGTTATGCTCACCTGTCCCCTCCCATCCTCCTTTAATGGGGCTCATGGTCAGCAGTTCATAAATAGTAGATATTTGAATAAGTAACCACAGAGCATCATGTAGGCTTGATAGGGCCTGGATTCTTTTTTTCCCTAAGTGTGATGGAAGCATATAATGAAGGGTTTTAAGTGACAGAGTGACCTGATATACATTTTTAAAAGATTACTGTGATTACTTCGTGGCTGGGATGGGGACAGGCAACAATTAATGCAGGAGATGTTGGTGGTTAGGACCAGTAGAGACAGAAAGAAGTAGACAGATTCTGGGCATATTTTAGAGGTAGAGTTGCCAGGACTTAACTAATGCATTGGATTTGGATAAGAAAAGGGAATGAAGGATGCCTCCCGGGAGAAAGGTTAAGGCTGGGGATATAAATCAGGAGTTATCAGTATATGGGTGATATTAATTTTATTAAAAAAATTTTATTGGAGTATAGTTTTTAAAATATTTATTTATTATTTATTTATTTATGCTGCACTGGGTCTTAGTTGCAGCACATGGGATCTTCGTTGAGGCATGCAGACTCCTAGTTGCGGCCTGCATGCAGGATCTAGTTCGTTGACCAGGGATCGAACCCAGGCCCCCTGCATGGGGAGTGTGAAGTCTTATCCGCTAGATCACCAGGGAAGTCCCTTATTGGAGTACAGTTGATTCACAATGTTGTGTTAGTTTCTGCTGTACAGCAAAGTGAATCAGTTATACATATACATCTATCCACTCTTTTTTAGATTCTTTTCCCATATAGGTCATTGCAGAGTATTGAGTAGAGTTCCCTGTGCTATACAGTTAGATAACTTATTAGTTATCTAATTTATAGATAGTAGTGTGTCTTTGTCAATCCCAATCTCCCAATTTATCCCTTCCCCCCCCTGCTCCCCCCCATAAACATGTTTGTTTTCTACATCTGTGGCTCTATTTGTTTTGTAAATAAGTTCATTTGTATTATTTTTTAAGATTCCACATATAAGCGATATCATGATATTTGTCTTTCTATCTGACTTACTTCACTTAGTATGATAATCTCTAGGTCCATTCATTTGCTGCAGTATGGGTGATATTTAAACCCATGGGAATGAATGAGGTCGCTGAGGGAGGAAATGCAGATAGAAAATAGAACACAGGGTTACAGGAATTTTTTTTCCTGTTCAAATTTAAAGCATCTAAATTCCTGGTATCGTACAGGCTACTAGACTCTCAGTATTAAAAAGCAACCTAAGCGGGGACTTCCCTGGTGGTGCAGAGGTTAAGAATCTGCCTGCCAATGCAGGGGACACGGGTTCGAGCCCTGGTCTGGGAAGATCCCACATGCTGCGGAGCAACCAAGCCCATACTCCACAACTACTGAGCCTGTGCTCTAGAGCCTGCGAGCCACAACTACTAAACCCGCTCACCGAGAGCCCGTGCTCCGCAACAAGAGAAGCCACAGCAGTGAGAAGCCCGTGTGCAGCAACGAAGACCCAACACAGCAAAAAAAAAAAAAAAAAGACAACAAACCAACCTAAGGTCATCTATCTAGCCATAATTCTTACCCACATATGTATTGACTCAAATCCCCTAACACAACATCCAGCCAAGTAGCTAGCCAATGGGTGCATCATTAATAGAAAACATACTATTTCCATTAAGACCTTCCATTCATTAAAAGTGGTTTTTCCTCATATCAAACTTTTAGGTAGGTGAGTATATATCTGTATCTCCAAAAAGGAACAGTGTTGAGAGTGAAACGGGACACCATTCATAATTAAACCAAGACAACTGGGACTATCCTGGGCAAATCGTGCAAGTAAAAGTAACAATACTTTGGCCATCTCTGTCTCCAGATAGTCAACTGAATGACTTTTAAAATCTTTAAAAAGTGAGACGCTACTTGTCTCATGGCAAAATTATTTGGAGTTAAAAGAAATCTCAAAAAAAAAAAAGAAAAATCATCTGCTCTAATTCCCTCATTCTAAAGATGGAATTAAGGAGCATTAAATTATTAGCCTAAGATCACGCTAGCAAGTTAGTAGTAGCATGGAGCAGAGTTAGACCAGATTCCACTAGCAGAAACTTTTATTGCTTTATTTATAAACTTCAGTTTATAAACCCCTTTCACATGCATGTATTATTAGACTCTCACTACACCCTGTGGGGTATCATCATCATTTTATAGTAGAGTAAACTTAAGTTTCAGAGAGGCGGCTTGCCCAAGATCACTAGACATTAAAAAGTAGAGTAGGGGGAACTATATTAAATATCCTGTGATAAACCATAATGGAAAATAATATGAAAAAGTATATAACTGAATCACTTTGCTGTACAGCAGAAATTAACACAATATTGTAAATCAACTATACTTCGTTAAAAAAAAAAAGTAGAGTGGGAACTTGAACCTGTCTTTTCTCGTGCCAATTCCCTTGTTCTTTCCATTACTCCATACTAATCTAGTGAGTGTTATATTAAAAGTGTTAGGTCTAAGTTATACTCTTTTCCCTGCAATTTTAATTCCATAGCATCTTATTTTGTTCCCTGGTGTGTAAAAAGTAGTCATTACTTCCATCATTAAATGAGATCTATGTGAAAGCATTTTGTAAACTGTAAGGCACTGGACAAATGAACATCTGAAGGCTAGTTATGAGATCAGCATTTTTTTTTTTTCCTCCAAGTTAGGGGAACTGTATTTGGGTGAGAGGTAGTATTTACATAATTACTTTTTGTAGTATTTACAATAATTCGAACACATAGGCATACCTCATGCCTTTGTAGTATTTACAATAATTCTAACACATAGGCATACCTCATTTTATTGCACTTCATAGTGCTACATTTGTTTTTACAAACTGAAGGTTTGTGGCAACTCTGCGTTGAGCTACTCTATTGGTGCCATTTTTCCAACAGCATTTGCTCACTTCGTGTCTCTGTCACATTTTGATAATTCTCACAATATTTCAAACTTTTCCCCCTATTATCATATTTGTTATGGTCATCTATGATCAGTGATCTTTGATGTTACTACTATGATCACTGAAGGCTCAGATGATGGTAAGCATTTTCTATACAAGAATTTTTAAATTAAGTATGTACTTTTTTCAAGACATAATGCTATTACACACTTAATAGACTAAAATATAGTGTAAACGTAAGTTTTCTATGCACTGGGAAACCAAAGAATTTGTGTGGCTTGCTTTATTGCAATATTCACTTTATTGTGGTGGTCTGGAATGGAACCTGCAATATCTTTGAGGTATGCCTGTAAATGTTGGCTGAATTGTGTGTGTGTGTGGGGGGTTTCTCTAAAAACAGAACAAGTGACAGGAAGAAATCCCTGGGACCAATTCTTACAATTTGGAAACACTGGTGGTACTCGCAGTCTAATGCTGAAACCTATTTCCCACAGCTCTAAGAGGTACAAAGGAGCTCTCTAAGGCATGGAGGAACAAGAAGGATTCAACAGCCTGTGTAGCTATCTACTTCAATCTCAGATACAACAAGGATTCACTTGATTTTGATCAGGGACCCATCACTCATGCTCTGGGATACAGAGCATTGGGAGATTTTGAGAGCTTTTGGGTCCTCCTAAAAACCCACTGGGGGTTTATATGCCTGGCATTCCTTAAGCTCATCCTTTAACTGTGTTACAGTAAAGGACTCAACAACCTCAAGGATACTCAACTCTTAGTGAAAGTTCTGACTCCTTAGAGCATGGCATTCAAGGCCCTCCACAACGGTTCGTAACCTACCTTTTCAGTGATAACTCCCACTGTTGTCAGGAATAAACACTCTGCTCCAGTTAAACTGGGCTGCTCACTACCTCCTGATCATGTATTTTTCCACTTGGATACCTTTCTCTTTATTTTTTTGACTGTGTTGTGCAGCATGTGGGATTTTAGTTCCTCGACCAGGGATCGAACCCATGCCCCCTGCATTGGGAGCGTTGAGTCTTAACCACTGGACCACGAGGGAAGTTCCAATACCTCTCTCTTTAAACCTGAGATGTCCTTTATGGTAGCCGTTAGTCACATATGGCTAGTGAGTACTTGAAATACGGCTAGTCCAAATTGAGATGTATTAGATACAACCAGATTTCAAAATACATTTCTACAGGAACCCCCAAAATGTAAAATATTTCATTAATAATACTTAAATATTGATTACATATTGAAATTTAATGGAATATTTTGGATATATTGGATTAAATAAAACTAATTTCATTCTTTTTACTTTTTCATGTGGCTACTAGAAAATTTAATATACGCATGTGGCTTGAATTATATTTTTAATATTCAGTGCTCCTCTAGATCATTAGCCTAGCCTCTTAGGCCCATGTAGAAGTTGGCACACCATTCAAGACCCCCCTTGTACTTTCTCACATCCTGAAATAATAAGATGATAAACTTATTATTATCAAACTGAATTTGCTATCACAGATCCACTGGACAGCTCAGAAAAGCAAAGCCTTTCTGCCAAAGGCCACAGGACAATTAATATGCTCCATAAGTGTTAGGTAACTTCTTTTAGGCACCCACACTAGAAAAACCCAACACCCCTGAATTCCATCTATATATCTCCTGTTTTTCTTCACTTCTAGTCAATGTTAGCCCTTCCTGTGAAATTCTTTCAATACTATTACTTTTCTCTCAATACATACCTAATTACAGTCTTAGTTGCCTTGCTTTTAAAATCTAGTTTCCAAGTATTCTCCCAGCTTCCTACCCCCTACCCATGTTCATTCCGTTCTATATACTGCAACTGAAATAATCTTCCATAATATTTCTTGCAGATATGACTCTCTGCTCAAAAACTTCCATTTTGCCCACATTGCCTACAGGAAGAATTCTTTTGTTTAACACTCAAGGCTTTTTTATACCTTATCCCCGGGCTTAAAACCTGGGCTTTAGGGAAACTAGGTTGAGCTTATGTAAAACACTTAGAACTCTGCCTGGCTTATAAGAAAGTCTTAGGTATTATTATTACTACTCACTTTTATTTGAATGTGCTGTATGCATTTCTATCCCCGGAACACTGCTAATTCCTTTTTCCTATTTGAATACCTCTATCTCCAGAGGGAGAAGGACTGATTTAAACTATTGATGATCAGCACAGGCTAACTGTTACCGCTAGAGAAACAACTTATACCTCCTTCCTACAACTGATAGACCCTGTTAACTCTGACCCCTAATTTATAATATGTAACAATAAAATTTAAGATTAGATGGGATATAAATAAAAGGTAGCATTTCTTTTATGCAGTAGACAGTAAACTTACGGAATGTGTCATTTAAAGAAAAAACAAAGCCTGGAAAATTATAAATAGGTTCTGGATTTAGGGCAGTGGTGCTCCAATTTTGGCCTTGCTAGAATAACCTGGGAAGCTTTCTTTTTTTGGCCGTGCCTCGCGGCTTGCGGGAATCTTAGTTCGACCAGGTGTAGAACCCGCGCCACCTGCAGTGGAAGCGCGGAGTCCCAACCACTGGACCACCAGGGCATTCCCAAAGAATAACCTGGGAAGCCATCAAAACTAATACAGGTGTCTGAGCCTCACTCCAGATTTACTGAATCTCTCCAATGGTAGGGCACAAGCACATGAATTTTTTTAAAAGCTTCCTAGATGATCCACATACACTTTTGAAAAATCTTTGTATGAGATCTTCCTGTGCACCTACCTCCGAGAATCACTGGTTTGATCAAGAGAAACTTTGGATTAAGGAGGTTGGTCATACTTGGCATATATTTTTCACCATACTCTCCTGGAACACGGTTTTGAAACAGAGATCTGATTAGCCCTGAATAACTTATATGAGTAGTGTTCTTAAAAACAACAACAGGGCTTCCCTGGTGGCGCAGTGGTTGAAAGTCCGCCTGCCGATGCAGGGGACACGGGTTCGTGCCCCGGTCCGGGAGGATCCCACATGCCGCGGAGCGGCTGGGCCTGTAGGCCATGGCCGCTGAGCCTGCGCGTCCAGAGCCTGTGCTCCGCAACGGGAGAGGCCACAACAGTGAGAGGCCCACGTACCACCAAAAAAAAAAAAAAAAAAAAAAAAACCAACAACAAAACAACCCCCCTCCCGGCGACAACCCTCTTGAGTTTGATTTAGGAGTCAGAAAAGAAAAAGCCATATACATTCTAAGTGCCACACTTGGTTTTCATCTAAAAGCTTGTCTGTTGGTCTGACTTCTATTAACTTATAACTTTCAAAACATAATTTTTAAGTAAATATATATTTAATATGTACAGTATTTACAGCTTACAGCTTTTACAACCCAAACTTTGGATCTATAAGTGTGTGAAAAAGTGGGCATTTGAGTGTAATACTTCGAAAACTTCAAAAACAACTTTACCTCAAAAATATTTTACACCAATTTTCCAAAGCGGTATCTTCACGGGCTCATTGTATCTCGACAACCCAGTCAAGTTACCAAATCTCTAGGCATGGAGTAAACGATATCGTATTGAGAGGTGGAACTTTTTATACAGTCGGAGAGGATGTAGAACTCTTGGGTCTTTGAAACCCTATAACAAAGTCCCTTTCACCCTCCAATCCTGAGACAACAAATCCTGTAGTTCTACCTCATCATCGCTGTCAACATTCTCCTCTTCCTTTTTCTGCAGTTCTTTTATGGTCAGAACCTCTTTAAGCTTATTTTTTATCTCATCCTGGCGATTCCGCAGCTTTTCCACCCGACGGTAACACTCTATCTGCTCATCGATCTCCCCAATCTGCCGGTCCAAGCGTCCCTCCTCATCCTCTTCGGCAACTATGGCTTCGGAAATAGTGTTGACCTGTCTCATGGCTTTTTGAAATTCGTCCCATTCTTTGTCCATCTGATCCTTTGGGGCATCAACCTTTCGTACCCTCGCATCTATCTCAGGGTCATCAAAAAACCCTTCCGGTAATGCTTCCGCGGTGTTTTCTTTCCTTTCCACCACTTTTTCATGTATTTCTGCTTTCTCAATTGACCCTGAATGAGGAATTAAAGGGGCCTTGGGAGGATTTGTGTCCGAGAAATCGCTTGGCAGCCTACTACCGGTTGCCTCCCGCGCGATGGAAAGTGAGTGTTCCTTGCCCTGTGCGTTGGCCGGATGCTTACAGACATCCCCTCTTTTCCCTTCTCCTCCTCCTCCCTCCTCTTTCTCCTCCTCCTCTTCCTCATCTTCATAATCAGGGAGTAAACCGAGACCCGAAGCCTTACTGAGGGTCGCCCTAGTGGACTCCTTTCCGGTTTTGTCAAAGTTGGTGGGCAAAGCGGAAGTGGAGGGCTGTACTTGAGACACCAGGGAGGCCTTCGCTCTTTTGGCGTCTTGGCTCTCTGCGTCCGGCGCCTTCCTCTTGGCGGACTGAGGCACTGTGCTGGCGGACTGAGGCACTGTGCTGGCGGACGGTCCCTGGGCGGCTTCCTTCGCGCCTTTCAGCTCGGCCACTTTCTCTCGGTGCTGCTTTCCCAGGACGTGAGTCTGCCACAGGAGCTCGCTCTTAACCGGGGTGTTACACAGGGCACAACTCAGCTGCCCCAAGCGGTTGTACTTCGCGAATGGAGATTCTATCCGTTTGCGGTTGGTGCTCAGACGCTGCTTCTCCTTCATCAACCGCCGCAGTTCGTCCTGATTAACCACTCGTTTCCCCGCCTCAGGCCGAGCGGAGGCAGAAGACGCCATCTTTGCGACCCGACCCGAGGCGATTCTGGCTTCCGTCCCGCCGACGCCTGATGACGTTACTTCCTGTCCGGGCGCGGATTGGCTGAGGCTCAGGAGCGTGAGCCGTAGCGCCAGGATTTCCCTCAGAATAGCAGCTGAGGCCGCCTTACGGGGCGGGGACTCTTCCTACCGTCTGCCCAGGGCTGAGGTAAAAACCCTAAACTCCAAGGCTGAGGTGGCGCAGGCCCAGGCGGTCTTGGCAGTCAATATATGCGCCGCCAGAGGGCCGCAGGATGTGCTGCGGAGCAACTTGGGCCCTAAGGGAACCATGAAAATGTGAGACGGCGGTTGGAGCGGCGGTTAGGGCGTCGGGGTTTGTTGGGTGTCGGGGCGCGCTGTGAGGCAGACGTTCCACAAAGAGTTGGGAGCGATGTGGACGCACTTGTGGGCCTGCTTTCGCTCGTTCTCATTCCTGCCCTGAGCTCATTTCTAGTCTGGTGGGAGAGGAGGAGAAATGCTACCCGAAAAAAGGGCTCACTGTGACTCCTCCTGCCCCCCAACTTCTCGTTAAGGTTCACATGCAAGTAGAAAGTTCATTTAGTGTCATATATGAAACATAAGCCATCTAGCTCCCCTGCTGTTTAAGAGTTTGGGTTTTGCTTGGCAGTGTGTTGTGGAGATGGCACGGGCTTTGGAATCTGGCAGCCTTGGGTTCAAATTCAAGGACCGCTTTAGCTATGCGTCCCTAGGCAAGTTGAACGCTCTTTCAGCATTTATTTACTTAGAACTATTATTTTCTTTAGAAGAGAGGGAGAGAGACTAGTGAGGGCAAAGAGGTGTAAGAGGAGAGAGGTACAGTCTCAGAGGAATGAGCAAAGTAATAAATATTAACAGTAGAAGAGGGCACTGAGTATGTACTGACTGGGATGCTGGGAACACAGAGATGACCAAGATACAGTTTCTATTCTTAAGGAGTTCTGGTAGAGATGAATGTGCTAATTATACATATACCATTATACTGAGGAAAGGGACTAATAACTGATGGCAGAAGGGAGAAGGGAATGCTTCTCAATAACAGAGGATTTTTCATCAGTCTTGAAAAACGAATCAGAGTTCTCCAGTTGGAGAAGGGAGTAAAGGACTTCTAGATAGGGTAACTTCAGGAACAAGAGAAGCTCAATGGTGTAAATCCAACAGAAACGAAAGCAAACATGATGTAGTAAGGGAACCCCAAGGTTTGCCCACAAGATCTCATTTGATAGAAGAGGTAGAAGAAATAGACATTACCCAGATTGGGAAAGGTAACTTATGTCATTGCTATATAGTTTGGATATTATCTTGAAGGTGATGGAGAACATGAAAATCATGGAAGGATTTTTGGTGAGGGAACTGACTGAATCACATTGCCTTTTAGAAAGATAAATGCAGTGTGGAGGGTAAATTCAAATTCAGACATATCAAGATGCTAAGTAGTCCAGACTAGAGATGATGATGACAGTGGAGATGGAGAGGAGTAGGTAGATTCAAGAGACATTTAGGTTGTAGAATTGACAGAACTTGATCTAATAAACGTGAGGGGTGAGGGAAAACATTAGTTGAGTGAATGAATGGTAACATTTCACAAAAAAAGAAACCTGCAGAAAGTTCACAAATTTGTGGTTTGTAGACTTCCAAGTACTCTTCCAGGTACCAAACCACTGTTCATAACTCATGGACTGCTCTTGTCCTTAAACTTGTAAATGTGCTGTTTGGAATGAAATCACCATAGCAGTCCATCTGGGGAGAAGTGATTCTGTGGTAGTTACTGTGGTATCCGCCATGGTATAATGGAAGTTTTCCACACCCAGTTACTTATATTAAGGATAGTGGAGTGGCTAACGCTGGGAGTGTCTTGTTTGGCTCTTGCTGTATGAAGTTTATAACCACTGTTTTCTGAACAGGCTTATTTCTGGTGCAGGAGACATGAAACTCACCAAAGATGGCAACGTACTGCTCCATGAGTTGGTGAGCTGATGTTGCTGACTTAATAAACCTTAATTAGCCTTAGCTGAGAACATAGTACAATTTGTATATCCTTAAACCAAGGCCATCAGCTAAATACTGCAGTCATGAGATATGCTTGTTGGTTTAAACCTCAGGAAAAAAAAAAGTCTGTTGGCTGTTTTCAAATCTTTGTGTAGTGCAAATAATAACTTAGGGATACTTCCAAATTAGTTACATTTTTTAAAGTCAATGCATTATGTTCTTTGTAATCATGGGAAAAAAATCCTTTGCAAGTTTAGTACATACATTCATCTTCAAGATTGAAGGATTTAATCTTATTTTGGAAATGTCATTGCATTCGAAGCAGAGACTCTTTTATAAAATGTTCAAACCTCATTAGTTCTCAGGTTTTAACTTTTCGTTTTGACGTTTATTATGTATGATAATATAAAACTTGTGAACTTATAGAATGAAGCTTATTTCATTTCTTAATTTTACTGTTGACCCTTAGGTTATCTTGTTTTTGGTGGACTATTTCTTTATCTCATTCTCTCTCTTTTTTAATCTTTTGCTTGCTTTTTTCAACAAATTCAACACCCAACAGCTTCCTTGATAGCAAAAGTAGCAACAGCCCAGGATGACATTACAGGAGATGGTACTACTTCAAAGGTCCTAATTATCGGAGAGTTACTAAAACAAGCTGATCTTTACATTTCTGAGATATTAGAATTTCATAGAATGCACATTCATGTGGTACTTTATTTTGAATAAAAAGTTATTTATTTTTTTGCTAGTAAAATGGTTTAATTTTAGAGGGAAAAAGTTAATTTTCATCAAGATGTTTTTGGACAATTATAAATGGAAATAATAATGAAATTTTTAGTCAAAATAATGCCTTTTATTGAATGATATACCTTTTTAAAAAATGAAATATTTGAGATATATATAACAGTTAAAAAATTAGCCATGTACCCATGACTAATGGCCTAAGAAAGAAAATATCACTGAGAAAGTTGAAACCAAATTATGCACCTTTTAAAAAATAACTAGAGAAAAATTAATGAAGGTTTTCCACATTGTGAATTTACCTACTTTTCTAGTTTTATTTCCCTTTATAAACAGTCTCCTCTAGCCAGACTCCTTCATTCACTGGCCTCTGAAATCATTACATACATTTCTACCTCCATGCCTTTGTTCAATTTGTATTGTTTTCTTTGCGTTACTTATCTGTCTTTTCTAATTAAGCAGTTGAATTTTTGCTCTTTCAAGGACCATTTTAGCAAAGCATAACCTGTCCTTTCAAAGTGCTAAAAGGATCACTTTGTGTTTCATTTAGTATTGGGATCTGTCTATTAATTCAGTACCTGCAACTTATCTCAAGATGCTTTTAGCTGTAAGCAGTGGAAACTTGACTAAAAGTCACTTAAACAATAAAAAAATTATCTCCCGTAACAGGAAATATAGCAATAAAACAGGCTTCTAGGGTTAGTTGATTAAAAAATTCATTCAGTCATCAAGTACCCAGATCCTTTCTGTCTCTTAGCTCTTCCACTTGTAATGCTGTTTCATCATAGGCTTATTCCCATCCTGGATGAAAGACTGTCAGAAGAAATCA
This sequence comes from Phocoena phocoena, assembly GCF_963924675.1. Classification (NCBI taxonomy): domain Eukaryota; kingdom Metazoa; phylum Chordata; class Mammalia; order Artiodactyla; family Phocoenidae; genus Phocoena; species Phocoena phocoena. Next base: position 38,589,539 of record NC_089237.1, on the reverse strand, counting down.
GGGCTGCCTCTTCTCCTTACTAACACTCAGCAGGAGAGGGCAAGAGAAAACCATTCACCCAGCCATAGAATAAAAGTCCTTCCTTTATATGATTGGGCCAACATTGGTCTTATTCCATCCCAAACCAGTGACAGTTTTTTGGGAAATTGACTTAATCTAATTAGGATCCGCCCCTTGAGCTAGGGATAGGGTCAGCTTCCTCTGAAGCACTGAGGAAGAGAGATACCTAAACAAAATTAGGGTTGGGCTAGGAAGGAAGAAACTAGGGGAGGGGAGATGCCAACAGACATTGACATAGTTATGAAACTGTGTGACAGTGCAGTGACAGAGCTAGGCACAGGATGGGATAGAAACACTGAGGTTGGTGGGGTATCCTAAACTAGCCTGAGGTAGTCAGGAAGCACTTTCTGGAGGAAATAGGCCTGGGCTGAATCTTTAGGATTAGAAGGAGTGAGCCTGATGAAAGAGTGAGGGGTGAGGAGTGAACCTGATGAAAGAGTGAGGGGTGCGGAGAATGGCATTCCAGGCAGAAGGAAAAACATGAGCAAAGGCACAGAGAAAAGAAGCAAACTGGTGTGTGTGCAGAGCTACAAGCAGTCTGGTGTTGGTGGAGTTTAAAGTGATGGGGACAGTAGTGAATAGGCATGTAATATACTAACCAAGAAGAATGTTCATACTGACATATGAATGAGTGGTATGGTCAGATTGGCATTTTAAATATTTGGGGGACAGTTTTAAGGGAGTCAAGACTGAAGGTTTTCCTAGTAGTCTAGGTGAGAAGTTGTGAGGTCCTAGGCTGAGGAAATGTTTTGAAGATGGTTAATAACACAGGCTTGGGCTTCCCTGGTGGCGCAGTGGTTGAGAGTCTGCCTGCCGATGCAGGGGACACGGGTTCGTGCCCCGATCCGGGAAGATCCCACATGCCGCGGAGCGGCTGGGCCCGTGAGCCATGGCTGCTGAGCCTGCACGTCCGGAGCCTGTGCTCCGCAACGGGAGAGGCCACAACGGTGAGAGGCCCGCGTACTGCAAAAAAAAAAAAAAAAAAAATAACACAGGCTCTGGCGTCAGGCCTTTTGGGTTTAAATCCTGGCTCTGGCTCTTATTAGCCTGGTGATCTAAGCCCTTAAGCCTAAATTTCCTCATCTGTGAAACAGGAATGATAAAAACACCCACTTCATAGTGTTGAGAGGACGAAAATAATACATGTAAATCCCTTAGAATAGTGCCTGGCACAAATGCTCAATAAATGTCAACTTTTGAAAGTTATTATAGGACTGACATAAAGGAATGGAGGAAGGGAATAAATTAGAACTAGTTCCAGCTTTCAATAAGTTTATGTATTATTTTTCAGAATAAACAATAGCGTTTTTTCAAAAAATAATTTTGTTATAATGTCAGACCTACAGAAAAGTTGCAAGAATATTCCAAAGAATAACATTTCTCTCTCTTTCATGAATATATATATATATATATGGAATGTGTATATATATAGTAATATACATATTTTTTTCTAATTCTATAAGAATAAGTTGCAGACGTGATGATCTAAATATTTCAGTGTATGTTTCTTAAACCAGGGAATTCTCATATATAACCACAGTATAGTGATCGAAACAGGAAATTAATATTAACACATTGATAAGTACTTTTATCTAATTTGCAGGTTTTATTCAAATTTCATCACTTGTCCCATTCAGTTGTCATACCCCTTTAGTCTTCTTTAAGCTGGAATAGTTCCCGAGCCATCTTTTGTGTTTCATGACATTGCTGACATTGCTACTTTTAGAGAATAGGCTGTTTTTTTTTTTTAAGAAAGTCCCTCAGTTTGGATTTGTCTGTTTCCTCATTATCAGACTCAGGTTATGAACCTTCGGCAGGAGTGCCATGGAAATGCTGTATTGGTCTTAATGCAGCATATCTGGAGGCACATGGTATGTGTTTGTCCCATTCTATGATGTTAACTTTTGAACATTTGGTGAAGGTGCTGCCTATCTGTCGTTTTTCTCCAAACAATGCTGGTTCTTTTCCTCTACATTACAGGGAGTCTTCTCTTCTGTGCCCATTCAGAAGAGCACTACACAACAGTGTGTTATAGTTTTCAGACATAAAAAGAACTTTTGTAGTTTTTTTCTACTGTTGTAAATTGTAAACAGTTTTTCTGTAAGTTTGAGATTGTTTGAAATATGAAGCACTGAAAGATTACAAATTACATACATACACTTATATTTAGTGGCATTGATATAGGTAATTAATTTTTTTGGACATACCTATTAGTAGGAAAGGATAGTTACTTTTACTTTGGATAACTTACTTTATAATTTATAGTTTTATGTTGATGTATTAGGGCCTGCACCCTAGAATAATAGCTGAAGGATTTGAAGTTGCAAAAATAAAGGCACTTGAAGTTTTGGAACAAGTTAAAATTAAAAAAGAGATGAAAAGAGAAATCCTCTTAGATGTGGCTAGAACATTTCTACAAACTAAAGTTCATCCTCAGCTGGCTTATGTGTTAACAGAGGTATGTGGTTAAACTTTTGCAGAATGAGTATAGCCTAACACATGGTGGTATTTTTCTTTTTCCTATAAGATAATCAGCTAGCTATGGCATGTGGTTCTTTTGAACATACAACAAAATATAGAAGACAAACATATATAGGCTTATTTACAGAGTAGATTTGATTGGTCAGAACAGTATGTGTAATTTTTCAAAAGTGTCATTAAGCCTTCTTTTAAGTTAACTTGAAAGTTGGGAGGGACTTGGCTGCCTATGGATCACCCCCTGTGGAAGCTGTTGGGGTGATGCACACTGGTCTCCTAAACCTAGAGGTCCATATTTATTTTTTATTATTTATATTTAATATAAAATATAAATAATAATAATAAATATATTTATTTATTATTATGTGAGATTGGGAACGTTGTTTTGGCAGTGTGTCTTGTAGTTAAGGTTACCTTTTTTTTTTTTTTGCGGTACGCAGGCCTCTCACTGTTGTGGCCTCTCGCATTGCGGAGCACAGGCTCTGGACGCGCAGGCTCAGCGGCCATGGCTCACGGGCCCAGCCGCTCCGTGGCATGTGGGATCCTCCCAGACCGGGGCACGAACCCATATACCCTGCGTCGGCAGGCGGACTCTCAACCACTGCGCCACCAGGGAAGCCCAAGGTTACCACTTTAATGAGCATGATTGATCTGATAGATGATATTCACATCTGGGAAGTGTATACTTGTTTACTTCTAAAGGTAGAATATATATATATATAATATCAGGACAAAGTTGGGTATTTTGGGAAGGCTTTTATCAGGTAGCTGTAGTTTGATGATATCATCATTGTTCCTCAGCTTTGCATTTTTTGAAACTTGAGTATATTAGTTTATCAGGAATGATGAGTTCATAACAACCAAATTCACAAGACATTGACATAGAAATCAAAATTCTATCTTACTAATTTACCTTGAGAAATATAAATACTGAAACACCTGAGTTGTTTCTGGTCAATTCTTACCAATAGGAAAACCTACTTGGAAAATCAGATTAAGATTAAGAAATTAAGACATTTTCTGGCTGAGCAGTCTAAATAAAGACTCTGCTGTGTTTTCTGCTGTTAAAGTACATATATCACGTGGCCCAGAATCTTCAAGCTATCTGATTAGGGCCTCCATTCCCTTTTGGAGTTATAGAAACACTAATACTCTCATTTTCCAATGGTTTGTCATTATTCCCCATTAGTCATCAAAACCAAAAATCATGTTACCTTAATAAACTTTTCTAAAATATAGATTTTTTTGCTTTTATTTTATTTGAGGATGATTATACTATAGCACGTAATTTCTGTAGTCAGTTATTTTCATATTACTTTCTGAGCTAAGCAATAGGCTGTGTGGTGCTGTGCTTCTCAAATTGCATATCCCTGGGGATATTTGGCAGAATAAATGAGACATGTCTTTCTGGAGTGTCAATTTTACTTTACTATGGAGGAAAAGCATTATTTTCACATTGAAACAAACATGTATAACTAACAGAACACTGTAAATCAACTGTACCCCAATGAAAATTAAAAAACAACAAAAAACAAACATGCATATATTATGGCATGACGTAGAAAAGTTTCATGGTAAAACATAAGACTTAAAAATTTCATGTTGTTAGAACCAGCAAATTTGAACTCTTTCCTTAGATTTCATTTCCTTCTTTTCCATTAAGGTGTCCTTTGGTGGAAAAGTTTGAGTAGTGTTTGTATAGTAGGCTTGGCAGTTAAAGAGACTTGATTTCTAGTCCTGACTCTGCTACTACCTGTTAGATCTTGTTTTAAGACCATAACTTCTTAAAGTCTCACCTTAGTTTCCTTCTCTGTAAAATAAGGGGATTGGACCTGATAATCTCTGAAGTCCCTGTAGGCTCTGAAGTATCCATTGGCACTGGTTATCATTCGTATCCATGACAGAGTGACACTTTCTGACCTTGCCTTGTGTTTTGGAGCCTGAAACACTTTATCTGCTTAGTCTGGTGATAGATTACTAGGGCCAGTGGTTTCTTTTAGTAGACCAAATAATTTACTGTTCTCATTCATTTCTCTTCCAGGCTGTGGTGGATTCTGTTTTGGCTATTAGAAGACCGGGTTATCCTATTGATCTTCTCATGGTAGAAATCATGGAGATGAAGCATAAATCAGAAACAGATACAAAGTAAATGATATAAACTTTAACAGTACATAGATTCTAGAATACTTGGTTATCTTCAGATATTCTTTCACTGATTTCATTAGTTACTTCTATTCATCATCAGTCTATTTATTCAGCATATATTAATTGGATACTTACCAGGAGCCATTCACTGTTCTAGGTGTTAGGAATGAAGAGTAAACAAAACAGAATTTCTTTTTTTAAGAATCTTACATTTCTAGTTGAAAGAGATGGTGGACAAATAATGCTAATAAGTGCTGTGAAGAGGCTAGAGCAGCTGTATATGTGAGCATGTGCATGATTTTAGGGTAGTAAGGGAAGATCATTGTGATGAGAAAGTAAACTAGAGGGCTAAATGGGTCTCTAGTGCTAGCCATGTGCATATCTGGAAGAAGAGTGTTCTAAGCAGAGGGAATAAGGGTGGAAGAAGCCGCAAGGCAGAAGTGTGCTGGGGGTGTTTCAGTGTTCCTGGAGCAGAGGAAGAGGAAAAAGTAGTAGAAGGTGAGGTCAGAGAGGTAAGACAATTATAACATTGTCTGAGTATGTATGTACTCAGAGTGAATAGCACCTTGTTGACTTTGGACTTAACTCATTTTAAACATTCTATTATGGAAAACTCTAACCATATATAAGAGTAGAATAGAATAGTGAATGAACTCCCACGTATCTGCCACTCATCTTTATCAATTTTCAGTATATGGCCAGTCTTATATCCCCCGTATATACTCCTCTTTCCTTCCCCCTGCCCAAATCTGGATTATTTTGAAGCCAATTCAGATGTTATATTTCATCTGTAAATACTTTATTTTTAATATATGTGTGTGTGTATGTATAGGTGTCTTTACTTATTTTTAGAAGTTCTATTTGGTTCATTCTTAAATCTGCCTTGTCACTTTTTATGGCTTCCTGTTCCCTGCAGATCTTTTCAAACTTACCTTTCATTTCTTTAAACATATAGTTCAGTTAGGTAATTACAATATTTAAAGTTTTGTCTTGTCTACTTCTGGTGTTTATTTTATTTATTTATTTTAAAAATTAATTAATTTATTTTTGGCTGTGTTGGATCTTTGTTGCTGTGTGCGGGCTTTCTGTGTGTGTGCCTTTGGGGTTCTAGTTTAATGTGAAGAGGGTCTTACTGTTATACTCTCTACTTTGGATGAGGCTTGAGCTTTTTAAATTCTGTCCCCCTCTCATTATGAGGTCAAAATTCAGATTTGTCTGAATTGTCAGATGACTTTAGGGTGAGTGGTTACAGTTATCTACTTACCTCTTGGAGTTCCTGTTTTGTTTTCAGTTTTGGAAAGAAAACTTCTGTAGCTCTTTACTGTTTTATGGCTCTGCAGAGTTTTTAAGGGTTTTTTTTTTTTTCTTTTTTTGCGATACGTGGGCCTCTCACTGTTGTGGCCTCTCCCGTTGCGGAGCACAGGCTCCGGATTCGCAGGCTCAGAGGCCATGGCTTACGGGCCCAGCCGCTCCGTGGCACGTGGGATCTTCCCGGACCGGGGCACGAACCCGTGTCCCCTGCATTGGCAGGCGGACTCTCAACCACTGCGCCACCAGGGAAGCCCTGTTTTGTTTTTAATCCAGCATTTTTAGTTGCTCTTGGTAGTAGGGTTGGTCCAAATTACCTTACCATTGCTGAGGGCAACAAGTACTTGGTTTATATTTCAGAAGGATCTCTGTGGTTGTTGTGTGGGGAGTACACTGCAGAGCAGGGTGGGAGGTGCAAGGGCAGAAGCAGGAGACTGGTTAGGAATCTGTTGTAATATAGGTGAGAAAAGAAAAAAGATTTGGATCAGGGTATACTTAGAAAGAAGGAGCAGTAGGATTTGTTGATGTTCCACATAGAATGTGACAGAAACAGATGATTCAAGGATGTCTCTTGGGTTTTTGCATGAGCAGCTGGAAAAGCAGAGATGCCATTTCTTGGGATGGAGAAGACTGGGAAGAGCAGGTTTGAGGAAATAAATCAAGAGTTTAGCTTGGGCAATGTTATGTTTTCGATGCCGATTAGATGTCCACGTGGACATGTTGCGTAAGAATTTGGAGAGGTGTCAGGAGTTCAGGATCGAGGTCTGGACTGGAAATATTTATTTGGGAGTCATCAGTGTGTGGATGACTTAAAGCTATAGAATTTTTAATTTATTTTTTAATTTTTTAGGTGCGCCGTGCTGCATGTGGGATCTTAGTTCCCTGACCAGGGATTGAACCCATGCCCCCTGCACTGGGAGCACAGAGTCTTAACCGCTGGATTTCCAGGGAAGTCCCTATGAGAGTTAATAAGATCATCTGGGAAGTGATATAGATAGAAGAGGAAGTTTAAAGACTGAGCCCTGAAAACTCCAGTGTTTAGAAATTGGGAAGATAGGGAGGACTGAGCAGAGAAGACTGAAAAGGGGTGGTCAGTGAGATAGGAGGAGAGCCAAAGGAGAATAGTGTCCCAGAAGGTAAGAGAAGAAAGTGTTTCAAGAAAGAGAGAATAATCTGCTATGTCATATGCAGTTGACAGTTTGATGAGCAAGTTGTGAACTGAGAATTGACCATTAGATTTGGAGAACGTTTAGTTTTTTGGTGGCTTTAATGAAAGTTGATTCAATAAAGGGGTGAGTGTGAAAGTCAGATTGAAGGTGGGCTCAAGAGAGAATGGTTAGGGAAGAAGTGAGGATGCAAATGTAGACAACTCAGAGGAGTTTAGCTCTAGAGGGGAGCAGATAAGTGGGGCAGTAGCTAGAAGGGAATATGGGAATGGGGTTGAAAGAGAATTTTTTGTTTTAAAGATGGGCATTACTATGACAAGTTTGTTCCCTGATGAGGATGCTCCTGTAGGCAGGAACAGTTGATGTGAGGGAAGAGGGGACAGTTGCAAGAGCAGAGGGGAAATGGGATACAGAACACAAGCAGAGGGGTTAACCTTAGCGAGGAGCATGGGCAATTCATTCCTAGTCATAGGAGATTCAGGTTCAAGTGCAGGTAGATTGGTAGTGTTTTTATTTTCTCAAAGAAGCAAGATCATTTGCTGAGAGTGAGAAGAAGGGGAAGAGTGAAGAAGACTGGAAGAGTGAAGAATATTGAACATATAGTTTGTTTTTTTCTTCCTAAATAAAGTATCTTCACATTCAGTTAGGAGTTGGAGTAATCTAGTTAGATGAAAATTTTGAAAAATTCCCTATAATTATGCTTAACTATTTTAAAAATTGTTTCTTTACATGAATGTGTAACAAATATTGGTTATAAAAGATTCATAAGTAGAAATGCATTTCCTAATTGGGTGTAAATGAATTTTTTAAAGTTATAAAAATATTTTCTCTTGAAAGATCACTTGGAAAATAGGAAAAAAGCCCCCCCCCCCCAATTATCTCTATTCCTACCACCCAAGCATAACCCTACTCTTAGTTTCCTTCCATTTTTCCTTTTCAATGCCAAGGTGCTTTTTAAAAATAATTAATTAATTAATTAATTTTTGGCTGCATTGGGTCTTCATTGCTGTGCGCAGGATTTCTCTAGTTGTGGCGAGTACTCTTTGTTGCAGTGGGCGGGCTTCTCATTGAGGTGGCTTCTCTTGTTGCGGAGCACAGGCTCTAGGTGTGCAGGCTTCAGTAGTTGTGGCATGCAGGCTCAGTAGTTGTGGCTCGTGGGCTCTAGAGCACAGGCTCAGTAGTTGTGGCACACAGGCTTAGTTGCTCCACGGCATGTGGGATCTTCCTGGGCCAGGGATCAAACCCATGTTCCCTGCATTGGCAGGCATATTCTTAACCACTGCGCCACCAGGGAAGTCCCCCAAGGTGCTTATTTTTTAACAGAATAGTTATAATCATGCTTCATATGTAATTTGTCATTCTCTGCTTCTTAGCTACCCCTGTAAATATTTTTCCATGTTATTACATGGTTTTCATGACTAACAGATAGTTGAGTCATTATCTGCTGAACAGTGCCCTATTGTTGGACATTTAGGTTAACAATTTTTAGTTGTTCCATGTAATTATTTTGAACAAATGTTCCTAAGAAACTCATTGTGTGCCTACCTTTCATTACTTGATCAGCTGTGTCACATGTTTGAGCCACATAATTTATCCTTGTTTTTTTTTTTTTTTTGGTGTACGCAGGCCTCTCACTGTTGTGGCCTCTCCCGTTGCAGAGCACAGGCTCCAGACGCGCAGGCTCAGCAGCCATGGCTCACGGGCCCAGTCGCTCTGCGGCACGTGGGATCTTCCTGGACCGGGGCACGAACCCGTGTCCCCTGCATCGGCAGGCGGACTCTCAACCACTGCGCCATCAGGGAAGCCCTGAAAAGTATACTTTAAAAGGCTGAATTTTATGGTATGTGAATTGTATCTCAAAAAATAGAGTAATAAACTCTATAAACAATACATCAGATTTGTCTGATAAGCAAAAATGTAGATGTGAAATAATGGTAAAATAGAAGCTGAAATGGAAAATTAGAACCTAGGAAAAAAGAATATGAATGTAGCAAATGTAATAGTATAATATTTAAACTGCCAGAACATAAAGAGATACAGTTAGCTATATAGGTTTCATTATTGAAAAGGAGAAAACAGAGCAGTTTCTAAATTGAAAAAATATGGGGCTTGATATAAGACCCTCCTTCTTGTAGTCACTTTTGATAAAAGCTAGTAACATTTTTTTCAAGAAGGTAAACGTATATGATTCAAGCATGAAGCCGTTGGTAGTTCAACCTGATTCCTAGAATTTAGGATACAAAGAAAAAGGGACTATTTTTTAAATCACTTTAACCTCTTAGTTTTTTAAGAAATAATTTATCAAGGTAAAATTGACATATAATGAACTACTACACACATTTAAAGCCATGAAACTATCCCCTCATTAAAGATAATGAACATATTTATCACCCCAAAAAGTTACCTCATTCCCCCATGGTAATCCTTCCTGCCTCCTCTCACTGTGTCACCCTACCTTCAGGCAGCCTTCAGTCAGCTTTCTGTTGCTATAGATTAGTTTGCATTTTCTAGAATCTTATATGAATGGAATAATACAATATGTAGTCTTTTTTTTGTTTGGCTTCTTTTACTCACCATAATTATTTTAAAGTTAATTGATGTTATTAATCAGTAGTTCATTCATTTTATTGCTAGATAGTATTCCATTATATGAATATACTGCAATTTATTTCATCAGATTCACCTGTTGATGCACATTTGGTTGTTTACAGTTCTTGGCTATTGCAAATAAAGTTGCTATGAACATTTGTGTACAGTTCTTTGTATGGATCTATGCTTTCATTTCTCTTGGGTAGATGCTTAGGAATGCAGTACTATGGAAGGTACATGTTTAACTTTTTAGAAGCTGCTGAACTGTTTTGCCATGTACCATTTTACATTCCTACCAGCCATTTATGAACATTCCAGTTGTTCTGCATCCTCGCTAACACTGGATATGGTCATTCATGTTAATTTTAGCCATTCTAAAATTTAAAAAACCAAACTGTGACTTTAATTTGGATTTTCTTAATGATCATTGATACTGAGCATCTTTTCACGTGCTTATTTGCTATCCACATATCTTTGGTGAAGTTTCTGTTCAAATCTTTTGCACTTTTTTTTTTTTTTTGCTGTACTCGGGCCTCTCACTGTTGTGGCCTCTCCTGTTGCGGAGCACAGGCTCCGGACGCGCAGGCTCAGCGGCCATGGCTCATGGGCTCAGCCGCTCCGCGACATGTGGGACCTTCCCAGACCAGGGCACGAACCCGCGTCCCCTGCATCGGCAGGCGGACTCTCAACCACTGCGCCCCCAGGGAAGCCCATGCACTTTTAAAAATTGGGTTGTTTTCTTATTGTTGAGTTTGAGAGTTCTTTGTATATTCTGGATACAAATACCTTTTCAGATGTATGATTTGCAGACATTTTCTGCTACTCTGTAGTTCTGTTATTCTCATAACAGTGCCTTTCAAAGAGGAATTCTTAATTTCAATGAAGTATAATTTATCAGTTTTTTCTTTCATGGATTATGCTTTTGGGTGGTATCTAAAAAATCTTTACCTAACCCAGGGTCACAAAATTTTTCTTTTATGTTTTCTTTTAGAAGTGCTATAGTCTTAGGTTTTATATTTAGGTCTGTGATTCATTTTAAGTTAATTTTTGTATATGCTGCAAAGTATGGATCTAAGTTTGTTTTTTTGTGTATAGGTATCAAATTGTTTCAGCTCTATTTGATGAAAAGACTATCCTTTCACTTAGTTGCCTTTGCATTTTTGTTGAAAATCAGTTAGTTGTCCATATTTGTGTGGTTCTGTTTCTGGGTTCTGTATTTCATCGATCTGTTTATCTCAGTGTTAATGTCATTCTACCTTGTTTATAGTAACTTTATAATAAGTCTTGAAATCTGTAGTGTTAATCTTCCCATTTTGTTCTTTTCCAAGTTGTTTTGATTATTTTAAATGTTTTGCATTTCATATCAATTTTAGAATCAGCTTGTCAATTCCTACCAAAAAACTGCTGGGATTTTGGCTGGAATTTCACTGAATCTATGGATAAGTTTGGGAATAATTGATATTTTAACAATATTGAGTCATGGTACATCTTTCTGTTTATTTGGGCCTTCTTGAATTATCTCAGCAATATTTTATACTTTTTAGTATGTGAGTATACTAAGTATTTCACAACTTTTTTTTCAGATTTATCCTTATGTGTTTCATGTATTTTGATCCTACTGTACATAGTATTTTTAAGATTTCAATTTCTGATTGTTAGCTGTTAATATATAAAAATACGGTTGATTTTTGTATATTGATCTTGAACTCTGCAACCTTGCTAAACTCACTTATTTTAGTAGTTTTCTTATAGATTTCATTGAATTTTCTATATAAATGATAATGTTGTCTTGTTAATGGAGACAGTTTTACTTCTTTCTTTCCAATATGGATATCTTTTATTTCTTTTTACCCCTTATTTCATGGGCTAAAACCTTCAATACAATGTTGAATAGAAATGGTGAGAGTAGGCATCCTTTCCTTTTTCCTGATCTTAGGGAGAAAACATTCAGTCTTTTTCCACTATGTGTGAAACTAGTTGTAGGTTTTTCATAGACATCTGCTATCAAATTGAGGAAGTTCTCTTTTATTGCTGAGAATCTTTATCAAGAATAGGTGTTGGCCAATCCAAAAATGGGCAGAAGACCTAAATAGACATTTTTTCAAAGAAGATACACAGATTGCCAACAAACACATGAAAGGATGCTGAACATCACTAATCATTAGAGAAATGCGAATCAAAACTACAATGAGGGGGCTTCCCTGGTGGCGCAGTAGTTGGCAGTCCGCCTGCTGATGCAGGGGAAGCAGGTTCGCGCCCCGGTCCAGGAGAATCCCACATACTGTGGAGCGGCTGGGCCCGTGGGCCATGGCCGCTGGGCCTGCGCGTCTGGAGCCTGTGCTCCATGGCGGGAGAGGCCACAACAGTGAGAGGCCCGCATACCGCAAAAAAAAACCCCCAAAAAACTACAATGAGGTATCACCTCACACTGGTCAGAATGGCCATCATCAAAAAATCTAGAAACATAAATGCTGGAGAGGGTGTGGAGAAAAGGCACCCGCTTGCACTGTTGGTGGGAATGTAAATTGATACAGCCACTATGGAGAACAGTATGGAGGTTCGTTAAAAAACTAAAACTAGAACTACCATGTGACCCAGCAATCCCACTACTGGGCATATACCCTGAGAAAACCATAATTCAAAAAGAGTCATGTACCCCAATGTTCATGGCAGCTCTATTTACAATAGCCAGGACATGGAAGCAACCTAAGTGTCCATCGACAGATGAATGGATAAAGAAGATGTGGCACATATATACAATGGAATATTACTCAGCCATAAAAAGAAAGGAAATTAAGTTATTTGTAGTGAGGTGGATGGACCTAGAGACTATCATACAGAGTGAAGTAAGTCAGAAAGAGAAAACCAAATACCATATTCTAACATACATATATGGAATCTAAAAAAAAAAAAAAAAGGTTCTGAAGAACCTAGGGGCAGGACAGGAATAAACATGCAGAAGTAGAGAATGGCCTTCAGGACACGGGGAAGGGGAAGGGTAAGCTGCAATGAAGTAAGAGAGTGGCATGGACATATATACACTACCAAATGTAAAATAGATAGCTAGTTGGAAGCAGCCGCATAGCACAGGGAGATCAGCTCGGTGCTTTGTGTCCACCTAGAGGGGTGGGTTAGGGAAGATGGGAGGGAGATGCAAGAGGGAGGAGATATGGGGATATATGTTTATGTATAGCTGATTCACTTTGTTATACAGCAGAAACTAACACACCATTGTAAAGGAATTATACTCCAATAAAGATGTTTAAGAAAAAAAAAGAATAGGTGTTGGATTTTGTCAAATGCTTTTTCTGCATCTATTGAGGTGATCATATGGTTTTTCTTTTAGTTTCTTAATGTACTAAATTACATTGATTTTCAAATCATTCTTGGATAAACCTTAGTTATGATGTATTATCTTTTTAAAAATGGATTAAAGTTTTAGAAATAATTAAATGTTTTTTTTTAATTTTGGATTTTTTTTTGTCATTTAAACCATTACGTGTACAGTTCAGTGGCCATAAGTACATTCACACTGTGCAACCTTCACCACCATCCATCACAAACATTTTTCATCTTGAAAAACTGAAACTCTATACCCATTAAACAATATCTCTCCATTCTCTTCTCCCCCCAGCCCCTGGAAACCACCATTCTACATTCTGTCTTTACGAATCTGACTATTCTATGTACTTTATAGGAATGAATCATACAATATTTGTCCTTTTATGACTGGCTTATTTCACTTAGCATAATGTCTTCAGGGTTCATCCATGTTGTAGCATGTTACAGAATTTTCTTCTTTTTTAAGGCTGAATAATATTCCATTGTATGTATGTACCACATTTTATTTATCCGTTCATCTGTTGATGGAAACTTGGGTTTCTTCACCTTTTGACTATTTGAATAATGTGGCTTGCTGTGTCTTTTTTTATTTTTACTATATTGTTGGATTTAATTTGCTATAATTCTGTTAAGAATTGTTGCATCTACATTCATATGGGGTGCTGGTGTGTATATATATATTTTTGTAATGCCTTTATCTTTTTTGCTTTTAGAGTAATGCTGGCCTCAGAAAGTATTCTTTCCTCTTTAATTTTCTGAAAGTGTTGAATTCTTATATAGAAATGGTGTTAGTTTTTCCTTAAATGTTTGGTGGAATTCAGCAATAAAGCTTTCTATACCTGGAGTTTTCTTCATGGGAAGATTTTAAACTACAAATTTAATCTCTTTCATAGATACAGGATCATTCAGGTTGTTTATTTTTCTTGAGTGAGCTTTAGTACTTTGTGTCTTTCAAGAAATTTTTCTGCTTCATCTAAGTTAAGATCATACTGCCCACGAGCTAAATCTGGTTTGCTGCCTATTTTTGGTAAATAAAGTTATATTGGAACACAGTTACTCCCCTTTGTTATGTATTGTCTGTGACTTTGTGCTATGCTAGCATAATTGCAAAAGAGATGGTATGGTCCACAGAGCCTAAAATATTTATTTTCTGGCCTTTTGCAGAAAGTTTGCCAATCCCTGATCTTAGTTTTCAAATTTATTAGCATAAAATTGTTCATAATATTCCCCTATTATCCTTTAATAGCTGTAGAATCTGTAGTGACAGATTCTACACCGTTTTCGTTTGACATTGGTCATTTTTATTTCATTGATTTCCACTCCGATCTTAACTGTCTTCTTTATTCTGCTTACGTTAAATTTCCTAGTTTCTTAAGGTGGAGCCTGAGGTCATTGGTTTGAGACCTTTTTGCTTTTCTAGTATAGGTGTTTAGTGATTTAAATTTCTCTTCAGGTACTACTTTAGTAGTATCCCACACATTTTGGTATGTTCTGTTTTCACAGGAGAATGGGATCAGGGAAGTTTTCAAAGCTACTGGTAATTTTCTGTTTCTTAAGCTGGGTGGTAGGTACATGGGTACATTTATTTGTACATTCTTTATATCTTATACATGTAAATATTCTTTTGTATGTATTCAGTATTTAACAAGGAATTTTTAAAAAGTGTGAATAGGGGGTGAGGATGTAATTACCTTGTGGGTAGACATAACTCTCTTGAGCAGTTATATTGTACAGTGAAGCCGAGAAAGGGGGTAGTAATTTAAAAATGATGTGGAATAAAAGGAGAGACTCTTTTTGTGTTGTTTTGTTTTAAAGATGGGTGATTCCAAACCAAGTTTACTGATTCTAAGTTTGCAAATTCAAAAACTTTATAGAGCCATACCAGCAGGTATAAGAGTCATATCCTGATGTGAAAATTGACGTGTTTAACCAGAGCTTTTGCCTTAGAATAATAAGAACACCAAAAATTTTTTTTTTCTCAGAAAGTTTGGTTTCTGCTTCAGTACAGAAAGCAAATACTTCCTTGAGTCCTGAGAATTCCATACCAAAAACTATGGCCAAATTATGTTGGCCTAACATTTTTTTCAAATCAGATGTTATAATTAGTTAACCTGCCACCATAAATTATAAATAACTACCTTTTAAATATAGTCATAAAGGAGAAGGATGATGGTGGAAGAAATGTCTACTCTGTAAACAATGAAATAAACTGTAGCCAGCTCTTGTCTCTACTATGTTAATTGTTTAATGGTGTATAACTTCAGGATGCTTCATAAGACATCTGAGTGATCACTGAGTTACGCAACTTATTTTATTTCTGTATATATTTAAATACATTTTAGAGGCAGGCAAGATAATAGAACATGAATAGCTAGTTGCTTTTTTCTCTGTTTCTTCTGTGTGGTATGTCTTGCCAATCATTTTTTTCCCTCCAATAGGTTGTGTGGTTCCAGGAGCGGGTGCAGTTGAAGTGGCAATAGCTGAAGCTCTAGTTACATACAAGCACAGTATAAAAGGAGCTCGTCTTGGAGTCCAAGCTTTTGCTGATGCTTTACTCATTATCCCTAAGGTAGAACTATCCTAATGGCCAAAGAACAACTGTTTAGACAAAAGGTGTCTAATTAATTTTAAATTGCCCATTTTATGTATAACAGTAGAGTAGAAAGATAGGTATTTGTATTTCCCTACACAGTTTTGTTTAAGATATTATATAGCTAAAGCAGGGAAGTTTTTAGGATAACAGCTCTGAATTCTTGTAGGAGTTTCATGAAATGGCTAAATTATCACTTTGCTTCCGTCTCTGAGCTCCAAAAGTTGAAGTAACTCCAAAAATTTCCTTCAAAAATGGTTCATGATTAATCGTAATGAAGAAGTGTAGAACGTAAAATTTAATTAGATTTTGAGTAGACCTTTATTATGTTGGTGGTATCCAAAGTATTAGCACTTTAAATTATGGGAAGTGAGAACTTCAGTCTTGCATTTGTCATTGTCATTATAATTCCTAGAAAAGGAGAGAAACCAGTTTTTTTTCCATGTATCAACAGAAGGACAGAGAACTACCATTTGTTTCCTTTGCCTTAATCTGATTGTGAACTACTTGGAAACACAGAGAACTCTTTCAAATATACTATTACCATGAATTAAAACATTACTAACAATGCTAGCAAAGTCTCTGATAATTGCTTTAAAATTATTAATAATTTGTTGAATCTTTGTGCATTAGATATCCATTTTTTTCTTCCCCTGAAGAGGCAAAGTCATTAACGATCCTATAGTTGACAAATATTGGTAAATCTGGTAGACATTTGGTGGTACCTTTTCACTCATCAGCTGTTGGTTTAGGACCACTTGGAAATAAACCTCGCTTGGAGTGCAGGTATCTCCGTCCCTGTTGCCACAGGTCATAACTCTCATGTGAATGAGGGGCACAGATATAATGCAGATAGGCAGATTTAACAAGTGCCCAGGAAAAACCAGAAAACATGTGGCTAGAGGGACTAAGCAAACAAGAATACCATTCTACTTCCTTCCGTTTAAAAAAAAATCTTTTGCAAGGAGGTGTTACCGGAGAGGGACCCCTTTGGGGACCCTTGTCTAACACTCGGAAATGAATTGTCCGAGGAGACACACATACTGATAAAGCAAAAGACTTGGGTGCTCGAGCAGAGAACAGCAGGGTAAGGGAACCCAGGAGAGCTGCTCTGCCTCGTGGCTTGCAGTCTCAGGTTTTATGGTGCTGGAGTTGGTTTCCAGGTTGTCTCTGGCCAATCATCTTGCTTGTGCCATATTTGGCCCGACTCAAGAGCCTTCCTGGTGGGCGTGCACATCTCTCAGTCAAGATGGATTCCAGCATGAGGATTTCTGGGAGGTTGTCAGGACATATTATGGGCTGGTGTCTCCTCCCTCTTTTTGGCCCCTCCCAAATTCTTCTGGTTGGTTTTGGAGGCACCTTGTCAGTTCAGTGTTCCTTATCAGGACCTCCTGTTGTGAGACAACTTATGCAAATGGTGGTTTCAGTCCACGGTTCCCTAACAGAGGGAAATTAATGTAGCAGGGTGGGTGGGGAAACTCTAATTAGTCCTCGTCAGAATTTAGTGTGATGTAATAGGGAAAATGTTTAAATATAAAAGTTACTAGGTACATGAAATAATTTGATTTAGATTAAGAACGGAATTCTTCAAAAGGAGATGATTACTATATTATGGATATGTTTTCATAAGACTGGAGAGCAGTGCCTTATTTTTTATATCTGATATTTAAATATATATGAAGGAGTTCCATACATATATTTATTATTATTTTTTATTCCTAAAGGTTCTTGCTCAGAATTCTGGATATGACCTGCAGGAAACACTAGTGAAAGTTCAGGTTGAGCATTCAGAATCAAAACAACCTGTTGGCATAGATTTGAATACAGGTAAGAAAGTAAAGAAAAATCAGCTGCTTAATAAAAAAAGAGTTTATACTACAGTGACCCAGAACTTAAGTAAGGGGGTGGAGGTTTGGATGGCTTTTTTTTTTTTTTTTTTTTTCCGGTACGCGGACCTCTCACTGTTGTGGCCTCTCCCGTTGCGGAGCACAGGCTCCAGACGCGCAGGCTCAGCGGCCATGGCTCACGGGCCCAGCCACTCCACGGTACGCGGGATCTTCCCGGACCGGGGCACGAACCCGCGTCCCCTGCATCGGCAGGCGGACTCTCAACCACTGCGCCACCAGGGAAGCCCTGGATGACTTTTATATTTAAATTTTGGGTGCCTTTGTTTTACTTTTGAACTTCTTAGAAGCAAGTATTCATTCACTTAAGAAATAGTTATTGAGTGCTTGTTATTTGACTCGGGATTCACACAGAACAAAACAAAGACCCTTCCCTTGTGAGCTTATGTTGTAGCAGGGAAAGATAGGCAGTAAATAATAACCTTAATAAATAAGTTCCTTTAACATTTTTAAAGGTAATAAATTCTGTGAAAAAAATAAAGGGACAGTGTAAGGATGATTGTGAATGCTAGCACAGGAGTGTGGGGAGGGGGTTTCAATGGGAAGAGGGTGGTCAGGATAGGCCTCATTGAGAATATCTGTTGAACAAAATCAACGAAAGTTAGGAAGTTCCACGTGGGAACTAGGGAAAGAATGTCCTAGGCAGAGGGAACAGCTAGTAGAAAAGCCACTGTCTGGTGTTTTCGAGGAGGAGGGAGATGAGAGAGGTAATAGGTCAGATCACACGAGGGCATGTGGGCCAGTGTATAGAGTTTGACTTTTTCTGTGGTGGAATAGGGAGCGATTTTGAACAGAGGTGTGACATGGTCTAAATATGTTTAAAAGGATCACTCTTGCTACTCTGTGGAGAGTAGTCAACTGAACAACTGGAAGGAATTGCCATTGGAATTGCCATTAACTGCATTGGAGAAGACTGTGGGTAGAGCATGTTGTGGTGGCCGGAGGTCAGCATTGAGTTTTGGCAAAGTTAAGTTTGAAGTATCTGGAGACTTTAAAATAGACAGTTGGATGTACAAGTCTGAAGCTCAGGAAAGTGGTCCGGCTTGGAGATAAAAACTTGAGAGTCGTCAGAGTGTATATGCTTTAAATCTAGAAGATTGGATGAGATCATCTAGGGAGTGAGCGTAGAGAGAGAAGAATGCAGGACTGAGCCTTTGGGTACTCTAACATTAAGAGCTCAGGAGGAAGAGGAAGAACCAGCAAAGTAGACAGAAAAGGAACCACTAGTGCAAAAGAAAAAAACCAGGCAAGTGTGATGTCCTCGAAGACAAGTGAAGAAAGAGCGGTTGGGAGGGTGTGATCAGCTGTGTTAGTTAAGTGCTGCTGATAGATGAGGTCTGAGAATTGACCTTTGGATTTGATACCATGGAGGTCATTGGTGACCTTGATAATAGTAATTTTGGTGGTATATTAAATATTGTTAGAATATACAGCCAATATTAACAGAATATATCAAGATTGTAGTATTGAAATAGTTTGTTTTTCCTTTGCAGGTGAGCCAATGGTAGCAGCAGATGCAGGAGTTTGGGATAATTATTTTGTGAAAAACCAACTTCTTCACTCTTGGTAAGTTTGTATTAATAAAAAGAGAAAGACTTTTAAGGACATAATTGATAACATTAAGATTTTTCTATTATTTTTGCCTGCTACAGTGGAAAATGGCTAAGTGTATGAAAAGGCATGGTATCCAGTTATTAAGACTAGCTTCTGTCATTTTACAGTCCCTTTTAGATTTTAGTTCTATCAGTGTAAGTTATGGGAAATGTTAATCTTACTGTTTATTTGAGGGAGAAGGGAAAGAAGGACATTTACTGAAATAGTACCACATGCATAGTGGGAAAAAGATCAAATGATGTGCTAAAAATGAGCTCAGTTTTGCTGGAATATAAAATTAGGCTTCTACTTTATCAGCAAATGAGTTGAAATTATAATGCAAGGGGTGATGTTTGTATTTATAATAGCTATGTCTTATCTCACACCAACATCATTGCAGAACAAAGTGTCATTAGTAGCTGAAGATTTCTGGGGGGGAAAGATAAGAGTGGATTGGTAAGCTTTACTCACCCTGTCATCTTTTCCCTCAGCACAGTGATTGCCACCAACATTCTCTTGGTTGATGAAATTATGCGAGCTGGTATGTCTTCTCTCAAAGGGTGATTGAGTTCAAAATCAACTCTTCTAGAAGCTGAGACTTAGCACATCTTACATCCAACTACCATTACAGAGCCTGAGCCATTCTTAATTTTTACACAATAAATGCAGTTTGTATTTGGTGGTCTTATAAGTCTCAAAAGTATTTCATCAAGGTATAGAACACAAATACTTTCACAGCAAATAATACTAATGAACGTATTTTTCCCTCGAAGTTCTAACTCCCTACCCTTTACTGTATGTGTGATATTATGATATAATAAGAAATATATATTTGGCCTATTTTATTTTATTTTATTATTTTTGGCTGCGTCGGGTCTTTGTTACTGCTCGCGCACTTTCTCTAGTTGCGGCAAGTGGGGACTACTCTTCATTGCGGTGCACAGGCTTCTCATTGCGGTGGCTTCTCTTGTTGCGGAGCATGGGCTCTAGGATGCACGGGCTTCAGTAGTTATGGTGCGTGGGCTCAGTAGTTGTGGCACATGGGCTCAGTTGCTCCATGGCATGGGGGATATTCCTGGACCAGGGATCGAATCTGTGTCCCCTGCACTGGCAGGTGGACTCTTAACCTCTGTGCTACTAGGGAAGTCCTATATTTGGTCTTTATCCCCAGTTCCTGGCACAAGATCTGCTAAAACCTTTGTAATTTCCTGAGCAATAGGGGTGACAGGAACATTTTTTATTATAATATTTAGTCTTGGTCCTGGTTCCTGACATAAGATCTTTTAAGACCCTTGAAATCTCTGGAATTAATGAGTATCTTTTTGTAAGCTAATGAGGTAACTCTTGATGGGCCACTAGATAGCTTCAGGTTGGGGGCTAGTCTCCAGAGGAACCAACCATGTGATTAGAGGGTTAGAACTTTAAGCCTCCCCGCCCTGGGAGGGAAGGAAAAGGGTATGGAGACTGAGTTACTAATCAGTTATACCTACATGATGAAGCCTCCATAAAAAAATCCCTAAACTATGGGGTTTGGAGAGCCTCCAGGTTGGTGAACATATATCCATGTGCCAGGAGGGTGGTGGACTCCAACTCCATGGAGACCGAAACTCCTATACTCAGGACTCTTATCGCCCTATATACCTCTGCATCTGGCTGTTTATTTATATTCTTTATATCCTTTATAATAAACTGGTAAATGTAAGTAAGTGTTTCCCTGAGTTCTGTGAGCTGGTATAGCAAATTATCAAACATGAGGAGGGGGGTCATGGGAACAGAAGTTGGACAGAAGTGTGGGTAACATGGGGACCCACCACTTGCTCATTGGTGTCTGAAGTGGAGGACAGTCTTGTGGAACTGAGCCTGTGGGGCTCAGTTCTGTGGGGTCTATGCTAACTCCCAGTAGTTAGTGTCAGAATTGAATTGTAGGACACCCAGTTGTGTCTGGAGAGTTGGAGAATTGGTTGGTGTGGGAAAATCCCCACACATTTGATATCAAAAGATTGTGAGTAGAGGAAACAATTTTCCTTTAGTATGCTATTGCAGTTTTCATAAAATAGAATCTGTTGTGATTCTTAGATGTTTTGGGGCAACTTTAAAAAAAAAATTTACTTATTTATTTGGTTGCCCCAGGTCTTAGCTGTGGCTTGCGGTCTCCTTAGTTGTGGCATGCGGACTCTTAGTTGCAACTTGCATGTGGGATCTAGTTCCCTGACTAGGGATTGAACCCAGGCCCCCTGCATTGGGCTCAGAGTCTTAACCACTGTGCCGCCCGGGAAGTCCCTTGGGCAACTTTTAATGAACAAAATACGGAGCACAGGTTTTAGAGTACCCAAGTCAATTTCCAATTTATCAGTGGGTATAAATGTAACAGGGCAAAATGTTTTATTCTCTCAAAATGCCTTTAGTAACTTCTTGCTGCCACTCTTTTCTCTAATAAATATGGCATCACTTTGTTAGTATAGCTTTGTTTCACTGATACCTGACAGTTTATTTTGAATATAGTTTATTTTATTTTACCTGGCTCTTTCTTATACATGATTAGCAATTTACACTACTGTGCTAACTCTGGTAGTTCTCTGACTGGATGATTAGATAGAACAGGTCTCATCTGGAAAGGCTGGGATTGTTGGCACCAACACTGAGAAATAATTTTTTTTGGCTTTGAATGCTGCTATTCTATATCAGTATTATAGCAATATCTTTCTTATTCAAAACACTAGAGTTAATCTATTGTACTTTTTATTATTATTAAGCTCCTTGTAGTTAACTTCTGTCCATGGAAGCAAGTTGATGAGATTAAAACATGGCAAGTGCATTAATAGAACCTTGGCCTGCTGGTGCATGTGGGGCAAAGTTCATTTAGCCATTTAATGCCTTAGTTGAAAGCCTATAGTTTTTTTGTTTTTTTTTACGGTATGCGGGCCTCTCACTGTTGTGGCCTCTCCCGCCGCAGAGCACAGGCTCCGGACGCGCAGGCTCAGCAGCCATGGCCCACGGGCCCAGCCGCTCCGGGGCATGTGGGATCCTCCCGGACTGGGGCACGAACCCGCATCCCCCGCATTGGCAGGCGAACTCTCAACCACTGCGCCACCAGGGAAGCCCAAAAGCCTATAGTTTTATAGTTTTTTTTTTTTTTTTCACATTTAATGTGTTGTCACCATCTTTCCAAGTTAATAACTACACTTCTGAACTATAATTTTTTCGTGGTTATGTGACATTTCATTGTGTGGCTGTTCTGCAATTTGTTTAGCTAATTCTGTTTTCAGTTTTTCCCCATTATAAACAAACATCTTTTTTAGACTCTATGCTTATTTTATAGGATAGGGCTTTAAAAATGGGTATATCATGCATATTCCCAGACCTTTTCTATGTAAAATGTTTAAATTGTGAAATACTTAAAATATACTGAAAGGACAGAAAAAATATAATAAACACCTTTGTACCCTCCACCTAGCTTTAAAAAATAGTAAAGTTTTGTCATGTTTGCTTCAGATTTTCTGTAAAGAAATAAGAAAGTATGGATGTTGTTAAATTGCCACTGTCCCTTACCTCCTCCTTATCAGATGCTTTTCCCACCCTTTCTCCTTAGAAAAAGGACTACCTAGAGATATTCTTTGATTTTTTTTTTAAATAAATTTATTTATTTACGTATTTATGTATTTATTTTTGGCTGCGTTGGGTCTTCGTTGCTGCGCGTGGGCTTTCTCTAGTTGCAGAGAGCGGGGGCTACTCTTCATTGCGGTGCGTGGGCTTCCCATTGCAACAGCTTCTCTTATTGGAGAGCATGGGCTCTAGGTGTGCGGGCTTCAGTAGTTGTGGCATGTGGGCTCAGTAGTTGTGGCTCACGGGCTCTAGAGCACAGGCTCGGTAGTTGTGGTGCACAGCCTCAGTTGGCTCCGCGGCACATGGGATCTTCCCGGACCAGGGATTGAACCCGTGTCCCCTGCACTGGCAGGTGGATTCTTAATCACTGTGCCACCAGGGAAGTCCCTGAATTTTTCTTTACTTGGATTTGTTTCTAGTTTAAATATTTTGTTCTGTTGCACTGATAATTGTTACTATATCAGTACACATTGTTTTAATTCTTAGAACTTTATATAAAGTCTTGATGCATGGTAGGTTGAGTTCCCCAACCCCTTCTTTATTTTCTTCAAAATTGTTTTGGCTATTCCGAGATCTCTCTTCCCTCTTTTAGGATCAGCTTGTTGAGTTATATGTTTTGATTAGAATTTCAATGACTTTATAGATTATTTCTGGTAGAAATAGATATATATATTCCTTCCACTCATAAATATTTTATATATCACTTTATTGATATCTTAGTGCTTCAGTTTTTTTTTTACTAAATGTTTTCAATGAAGTTTTAAGTGTTTTCTATAAAAATGCATTACATGTTTACATTTATTACATTTATTCCTATTTTTTTAGAAGCTATTATAAATACCATCTTTTATAAAAATTATATTTTTAATTGTTCATTGCTGTACTATAGACCCTCTATGGGCTTTAATATATTGGCTTTTATATTTCATAACCTTGCTGAACTCTCTTATTAGTGCAATAGTTTGTAGTTTATTTTGGATTATCTGGGTTGATAATAACAGGTTAGTTCTTTCTTCTTTTCCACTCCTTGTACTATCTCTAGTATTTTCCTGTTTTATTGAGCTGCCTAAGACCTTTTAAGTTAATTAATTAATTAATTTATTTATGGCTGTGTTGGATCTCTGTTGCTGCGCGTGGGCTTTCTGTAGTTGTGGCGAGCGGGGGCTACTCTTCGTTGCGGTGCTCGAGCCTCTCATTGCGGTGGCTTCTCTTGCTGGTGGAGCATGGGCTCTAGGCGCGCGGGCTTCAGTAACTGTGGCTCACAGGCTCTAGAGCGCAGGCTCAGTAGTTGTGTTGCATGGGCCCAGTTGCTCTGCGGCATGTGGGATCTTCCCAGACCACTGCGCCACCAGGGAAGCCCCTGCCTAAGACCTTTTGTAGAATATTGGATAGAAGCAATGATAGCAGTCACGTTTATTCCTGTTCTTGCCTTTAAAGAGGATGTTTTTAGCATTTTACCATTTTTTTGTTTGTTTTTACTGTGGAATCTTGGCAGGTAGTCAGCTGTATACGGTTAAGTCTGTTCCTTTGTATTTCTGTTTTGCTAAGAGGTTTTTAAAAAAATTGATGATTGTTGAATTTTATCAAATGCTTTTCTGCATGCTTTGAGTTTTTTTCTTTAATGTGTTAATGTGGTTACCTACTTTAATACGTTTTCTAATGTTAAACTATTCTCGTATTCCTGAAATAAATCTTCTTTGATTGTGAAATACCATGTTTGTTGATTCTGAGGTGCAGATTTTTTACATTTTCACATTTCTGTAAGTAGAATATGTTTTACAGTCAATGGCATCTTCTAATTGCTCTTGCTTGATCTTGGTTACCTGTGATTCCTTAGCGTTTTAGTTAACAGCCATTTAAGGACCCTTTGAGGAAGAAATAGGAGTCTTGATTGTTGCTGAAAACTTTCTGTTGTTAACTTCTGGTAAAGTAAGAACATTTCAGCAGCAAAACTTTCTGATTATGTGTCAGTGGCTTAGAAGAAAATGCCAGAGAGAATAGTAGAAACTATTTTTTGAAATGTTACATACTACCACCTCTTGATGGCAAGAATAAATATCAAAGACTCTGAATTGTAAGGTGATTTAGAAGAGTTGGACTCCAATATGAAGATCTTAACGTTATTTATTTTGCTTATATTTTCCTCATTTTGAACGTCTAAGAATGATAAATGATAAAAATAAGTGTAACTAAGTCTGAAAACTCCTTCAGTGGATATAAAATAAAATGTGTGAGTGATAAGAAAGCATTATGCTATGGCTGAAATGACAGGATTTTTGTTTCTTAGTATAAAAGTAATGGTGTGTCTTACAATCAGTGACATTTTTGATTTGATGAAATATTGTATTAACTCTTTGCTGGACTTGAGGCTAATATTTATTTAGGTTTTTGTAAGTATTCATAAGCAGGATTGGTCCATAATTTTACTTGTTCACTATCCAATTTTGGTATCAATGATATAGTAGGCTCATAAAATGAGTTGGGGAATTATTCTTCTTTTTCTTTTCTTTGGAACAATTTGAGTCAGTAAGATGGAGGGTTATCTCTTTCTTTTTTTTTTTTTTTTTTTTGCGTACACGGGCCTCACTGTTGTGGCCTCTCCCATTGCGGAGCACAGGCTCTGGACGCGCAGCCTCAGCGGCCATGGCTTACGGGCGCAGCCGCTCTGCAGCATGTGGGATCTTCCCGGACCAGGGCACGAACCCGTATCCCCTGCATCGGCAGGCGGACTCTCAACCACTGCGCCACCAGGGAAGCCCGAGGCTTATCTCTTTCTTGACAGCTTGGTCTTGGCCTAGTAGTTTTTTAAAAGGGAGGGATGGATTTTCGATTACTGATAAAGTTTTCTTCATTGATTTAGGTCTTGAGTTTTCTATTTCCTTTTGAGATTGTTTTCATAATTTATATTTTTATGGAAACCTTGTATAAAATGGTGCTTTTACCCTTAGAGCTTTATTTTGTTGTGTATTATTCTAGAGATGCTGTCTCTTTTTGGTATGGTGGGGCTGGGTGGGTGGGGGTTGAGAGAGGATATTTTTCTAGTATCCATTTATTTTCTTTGCTTTTATTTATTTAAAAATATATTTATTAAGAATATATTTATTAATTGACGTATAGTTGACTTTAAAAAAAATTATTTATTTTAATTGAAGTACTTTCTTTGTTTTTAGAAGTATGTCTCTAAAAATAGCCTATAGCTAGATTTTTATTATTTTTAAAAATTCAGTCTGACATTTCTTTTAACTGGCAAGTTAATATTTTATGATTACTGATACATTAGATTTACTTCTACCATATAATTTTGATACTTCCTGTTTATCCTTTTTTATGCTTTTTTTCCTTTACTACCTTCTATTGGATTGACGCAATTTTTAAATTTAGTTTATCACCCCTCTTTTCCCTCTGCTAGTTTGGAAATGATACATCTTATTTATTACTTTAAAAATTTTAACTTGCTTACTTAATATAGTTAATAACTCTGCTCCCCCACAACAATACAGAGTCCTTAAAACATTTTAAATATAGTCATCCCCTCTTGTTTTTTTCTTTAATTTATTTTATTTTACTTATTTTTAATTTTTGGCTGCGTTGGGTCTTCGTTGCTGCACACGGGGTTTTCTCTGGTTGCAGCGAGCGGGGGCTACTCTTCATTGTGGTGTGCAGGCTTCTCATTGTGGTGGCTTCTCTTGTTGGGAGCACGGGCTCTAGGCATGCAGGTTTCAGTAGTTGTGGCACAGGGGCTCAGTAGTTGTGGCTCGCGGGCTCTAGAGTGCAGGCTCAGTAGTTGTGGCGCATGGGCTTAGTTGTTCCATGGCATGTGGGATCTTCCTGGACCGGGGCTCAAACCCATGTCTCCTGCATTGGCAGGCGGATTCTTAACCACTGTGCCACCAGGGAAGTCTGCCTCTTGTTTTATATGTGTTCTTATTCAATATTTTAATTCCATTTTGTCTTTTTTAAATCCCCTAAATTAGTCATAATAATAATTATTATTATTGTTTTATACAACAGTAAAACAGTTCCTGTTTATGTTTTTCATCCTTTGTTTTAAAAACTATTTATTTAGTTATATATTTGGCTGTGCCAGGTCTTAGTTGCAGCATGCAGGATCTTCGTTGTGGCATGCAGGTTCTTAGTTGTGGCGTGCCGGATCTAGTTCCCTGACCAGGGATCGCACCTGGGGCCCCTGCATTGGGAGTGCAGAGTCTTAACCAATGGACCACCAGAGAAGTCCCTCCATTCATTTTTTTTAAAAAATGTAATTTTTATTTATTTATTTATTTGGTTGCACCGGGTCTTTGGTTGCACTGGGTCTTAGTTGCTGCTCGCCGGCTCCTTAGTCGTGCCACGTGAACTCTTAGTTGCAGCATGCATGTAGGATCTAGTTCCCTGACCAGGGCTTGAACCTGAACCCCCTGCATTAGGAGCGCGGAGTCTGAACCACTGTGCCACCAGCGAAGTCCCACTCCATTAATTTTTTTTTAATAAATGTAATTATTTTCCTCTCTTTTTTAAATTTATTTTTATGTTTTTAGATGTTGGGGGTAGGAGTTTATTAATTTATTTATTTTTGCTGTGTTGGGTCTTCGTTTCTGTGTGAGGGTTTTCTCTAGTTGTGGCAAGTGGGGGCCACTCTTCATCACGGTGCGCGGACCTCTCACTATCACGGCCTCTCTTGTTGCGGAGCACAGGCTCTAGACGCACAGGCTCAGTAGTTGTGGCTCACGGGCCTAGCCGCTCTGCAGCATGTGAGATCCTCCCAGACCAGGGCTCGAACCCGTGTCCCCTGCATTAGCAGGCAGATTCTCAACCACTGCGCCACCAGGGAAGCCCTCCATTCATTTTTAACTCATTGCTTTGTTTACCATTCTTCCTTGCAACTGTACTCTTCCAACTGGCTTCACTTTCTTTCTTTCTGTTGTATATCCTAGTCCTAGTGCAAGTCTGGTAGTAATACTCTCCATTTTGCTTCCCTCTAAAGGTCTTCATTGCCCTCTGCTATTGAGTGGTAATTTACATATAGTATAAGCCTTTGGTGTCTGGCTTATTTCACTTAGCATAATGACTTCAAGATTCATCTTATTGTGGGAAGTGTTAGAATTTTCCTATTTTTTAATACTTAATAATATTCCATTGTGTGTATATACCACATTTCGTTTATCTAAGTTAACCACTATTTCTCTCAGCATTTTGAAAATATTATGCTATTGTTTTCTACTTTGTATGTGCATTATATGCTTTATAATTTCAACAGTATTGGCAAATTCCCCACCTAGGGGTTATACTAATTTGCACTACTGTCAGCAATTTATAGAGCACGGGACCTGTTTTTACCTTTTTTTTTTCACTTAGGTAATATAAATTCTTCATTTGCTCCTGAGCATGGTACAGACTTTGGGCTTTAATATCTTATAGGAGCCCTGAACAGAGCAAGCTTCTTTACTGCTTCACTTGGCAGGTGGGTAGAGTTTGTCTAGCATCAAGGCTCCTGTTTCATTTAGGGCCCTAGTGTCAACTCCTCCTTCAAGGAGGAGTGGCCCTGTTTCTGTGTGGGCATTAAAAGCTTGACACCTAGACCAGATCTTGTGTTTTTCCCAGGCTTCTACAGTTCACCTTCAGAATTTATCACTCTGTTTTGGTTTCCTCTTGAGGAAAATCTCCCTTTCTCTCTTTTAAGTTCAGCCATACAGTTTTTTTTTTCTATTTATTTTAATTGTGTAAAATATTCATGACATAAAATGTATCATTTTTAACCATTTAAAGTGTACAGTTCTGTGGAATTAAGTACATTCACATTGTTTTGCAACCATCACCACCACTCATCTCCAGAACTTTATTCTTTCAAAACTGAAACTTTTAACCTATTAAACAATAATTTCCCATTCTTCTCTCCCCCCAGCCTCTGGCAGCCACCATCCTACTTTCTATTTCTGTGAGTTTGACTACTCTAAGTACCTCATATGAGTAGAACCATATAATATTTATCCTTTTGTGTCTGCCTTATTTCTCTTAGCACAATGACTTCAAGGTTCATCATGTTATAGTTTCTTTATTTTGTGGCAAGTGTTACAATTTCCTTATTTTTTAAGGCCAAATAATATTCCATTGTATGTGTATACCACATTTCATTTATCTAGTCATCTGTTGATGGACACTTGTGTTGCTTCTACCTTTTGATTATTGTGAATTATGCTTCTATAAACATGTGTATGTAAGTATCTCTTTGTGCCCCTCCTTTCATTTTTTTTTGATGTATACCTAGAAGTGAAATTTTTGGATATTATTGTAATCTGTGTTTAACTTTTTGAGGAACCTCCATAAATTTTACATACCTACCAGCAGTGTACAATGGTTTCAATTTTTCTACATCTTCACCAACACTTATCATTTTCTGTTTGTGTTTTTTAAATAATAGCCATCCTAATGAGTGTGAAGTGGTCTCTCATATTGAGTATGTAGTTTTAAATATGCTTCATTTTATCTGGCAATTTTCTGTGTTTGTGAATTGAGGGTGAGGTGGAGGGTCGTTCACATTGGCTAAATCTGCTATTTGCTACAACTGCCAGACCTACATTTTTTGTTGTTGTTTTTGTTTTTTTGCGGTACGCAGGCCTCTCACTGTTGTGGCCTCTCCCGTTGCGGAGCACAGGCTCCGGACGCGCAGACTCAGCGGCCATGGCTCACCGGCCCAGCCGCTCCGTGGCATGTGGGATCTTCCCGGACCGGAGCACAAACCCGTGTCCCCTGCATCGGCAGGCGAACTCTCAACCACTGCGCCACCAGGGAAGCCCAAGACCTATGTATTTTTAATGCAAGTTGTTTAACTAATTTTCTCTTTTGGAGAGTAGCCAACTTTTGAGTACATAAAAAATTCATGACACTTCCATTAAAAATAAAAAAGACTTTATCGTAAGTTTGTTTTATAAATCTCTGTTTCACTTAAAGAATCATGAGCCAAGCACTGTTATCCCCCATCTGCCTTTCTCCTCCTAACAGTTTGTTTCCTACCCATATATTTTTTTACAGTCCTTTCCATGACAATAACTGTTTCTTTGAGATCACTTTACTGGTGCCATCAGTATTGCTTATGTTTTGATCCTGTCTGATAGTCATACGTTACTGCCTTCCCAGCCTCCCACAATACCACTGTCATTCCAGGGTTCTTGCTCTTGAACATAATTCAGTTTAATATCACTAAGTATTAAGGCCTTGTAACAATCCATTCACTCTTCCTTTACAGCTGCCCATATAATTGTCAACGAGATCTAGGGGAACAAGGGTATGATCATTAAGGATATCCCCAGCGACTCTGTAAATAGCCTTGCTTTCCTTATCCTATGCTAAATTGAGGTCTTTAAGCTTATCAACTAGGAAATCAAGTGTCTCATGAATTAGATTTAATCTTCAGTCATACTTTGCCTGGCCAAATGTTTAGGCTATATAGGAGAGGGACAGAGATGAGAAACTAGAAGATCAGTGTTTTAGTATTTAGAAGATCACTGATTTAGTGCTTTTAGTGAAAAACAAACATATGCTGCTAAGCTATCTTTACAGGTTGCCTTGCAACACAGACTTGATTGTGGATTCTTGACTATGCTGTTCTTTAGTTATTTCATGAATATTAGCCTTTCTTTGTAAAGGAGACTTTGGGACCTGAGTTGGAGGGGCATTTACTTTACTGAGGGGCATTATGTTTGAGGACAGAGAGAGAAGGGAAGAAGCAGGGTGCTGGTATTTCCCCAGAGCCCACAGATGGTAAGAATTGTTTTCCCATGACCTGACTTGCCACCTTCTCCATACCCAGCAGAGTCCTTGACAGTACAGAACAGAGCTGATGATAGTCACAATGAGCAATGACTGCAGTCTCCTTCCTTCTGAGACTTTCTCAACATTCTCAATTGCTTAGTCCAAGAATCAGCTGGCATAGCCCTGTGTCTGCTCATCGCCTGGGCCAGGATGGAGCCAAATGTCTTGTTGGACAAATAGCCTGTGGGCCTGAATCTGGCTCCTGTCCATACCTTGGAGATAAATCTTGATGTGGAGCTTGAGGAACAGGTTTGGGCCATATGCTTGCCTGGCAGGTGCTTCACAAAAGCTCAAGATGCATAAGGTAAGGCTTCAAAAGCAATGAGCTTCAAAGGATCTTCCCCATTGCCTGTTTCTTCTCTCGCCCTGGAGCTGTATACGAGGGCCAGTTGGTTGCACCATGTTTGTTAGTGGGAGTGCTGTTGACATCTGGGAGGTACCAATTATTGTGTTGACTGTTCTATCCACTGTAGAATGTTTCACATTCCTAGCACCTGGCCACTAATGGCTGGTACACCCCCATTCCTTGTGACAGCCAAGAATGCCCCTGCATTTCCAGGTGTCCTCTGGAAGGTGGTACCACTGAAGGAAACTTTAACTGTTCATGATCCACCCACTTGCGTATCATTGTATTCTTTGTCTTCACTAAACTTCAGCCTCAGTTAGTACTCTTTCTACCTCACCCCCAATCCAGGTCAGAGAATCTGATGGGCTGTCCTGGGGGGGAGGACAGTGTTGGAAACCCCGTGGGTCATGGTGTTGTCTTGGTGAAGCAGGGTTGTGCTGGCAGCTAAGAATGCTGGCTTGGGAGCCAGAGTGCGTGGGATCATATTCCATCTCTGCCATCTATCAGCTGTGTGACCTGAGGCCAGTTACCTAACCTCAGTTTTCTCATTTTTAAAAGGAGGATAATATTTTACCTATCTTACAGGGTTGTTGTGGGGATAAGTTTGTGCAAATTCCTTCACACAGTGCTTGATTCATACTTTGTGCTTAACAACTGCTTAGCTATTTTTTTTTTATTACCATCAGTGGTATGCATCAGAGAAGGGTTAGGGGTACAGTTTGTGACATACACAGAGTAAAATCAGCTAGTGCAGAATAACCCTGTAAGTGTCTGACTGTAGCCAGTGGAACTCAGTGTCAAGATTGCTTTGTCTGTAAGACCAGGATTTTGCTGCCTGGAGGCAGGTTGGGTCTTGAGAGTGTGCCAGGGGGATGCCAAACGAGTGTTTGCTCTCCTGTTTCCCCTTTGGCTCACCTCAGTCTCTACCCTAGACTGTGACTAAAGAAACTTGGGCATTTTGGGCCGGGGTGGGGGGCTCACGTTGCTGAAAGGCCAGAAGGCCTGTAAAGCCATTTTCCCTACAGTGCTGGGCCCGAGCAGTGCACAGCGTGAACTGAGAGGCCTTTTCTGTCAGTCCAGATGGAGCTTTCTAGAGACACAGGCTTGACCTTCCACATCCATGTGGGTAAGCTGAAAGAGGGTGGTTTCAAGGCACCAAGAACCTCCTGACACTCAATCCTCCCTACCTCCTGTGGCTGAAATGCCAGCATTAGCGTTGAATTCCTTTGTATTAAGCAATACCTGCTTTCTGGGTTTTTAAAAATTATTTGTTTATAGATGTTGGGGGTAGGAGTTTAGTAATTTATTTATTTTTGCTGTGTTAGGTCTTCGTTTCTGTGCAAGGGCTTTCTCTAGTTGTGGCAAGCGGGGGCCACTCTTCATCGCGGTGCGTGGGCCTCTCACTATCGTGGCCTCTCTTGTTGCGGAGCACAGGCTCCAGACGCGCAGGCTCAGTAGTTGTGGCTCACGGGCCTAGTTGCTCCGCGGCATGTGGGATCCTCCCAGACTAGGGCTTGAACCCGTGTCCCCTGCATTAACAGGCAGATTCTCAACCACTGCGCCACCAGGGAAGCCCCAGGGTTTTTGTTTTAAATGCAAGTGTGCAAAAAAGGGTTAACATGGCAGGTCTGTCTCCTGTCCTTTGAAAGGCCTGCTTCTGCAGTTGGTCCTTGGTTGGCATCTGGTAACTCGGATTTCAGGAGTATTCCCACTGCCCTAACATCAAAGAGTGGCTCACTGTGCCTAAACTGTCAACAATACGGCTTATTCTGAACATTTGCTTTCCTTTGGGAGTCTGGAATTTGGGTACATGTCAGGCACAGGGTGCCCGTGTGACCAGTCTCTAAGAAAAACCCTGGATACTGAGTCCCTAATGAGCTTCCCTGGTTGGCAACATTTCACACATGTTGTCACAATTTCTTGCTGGGGGAATTAAGAGCTTCCGGTCTGACTCCACTGAGAGGGTCCTTGAAAACTTGCCCTTGGCTTTTTCTGGACATAATCCTATGCACCTTTTACTTTGCTGATTTTGCTTTGTATCCTCTTTCTGTAGTAAATTATAGCCATGAGTATAACTATGCTGAGTCCTTTGAGTTTTCCTAGTGAATCATCAAACCTGGGGATGCTCTTGGTGACCTCCAACACAACAATATTCCTGATATCCAAGAAAACCACAGAGCCATATCTGAGCAAAAATCCTCAATAAAATATTAGCAAGCCAAATCCAACATCATATAAAAAAGATTATACACCATGACCAAGTGGGATTTATCCCAGGAATGAAAGGTTGTTTTAATATCCCCAAATCAGTTAATGTAAGGACAAAACCCACACAGTCATCTCAGTATACACAAAAAATCATTTCCAAAATTCACAATACAATTCAGTAAACCTAGAGTGAAGGAAACCTCCTTAACCTGATAAAGGACATCTATAAAAAAACCCACAGGAAACGACATACTTAATGCTGAAAGCCTGAATGCTTTCCACCTGAGATCAGGAACAAAGCAAAGCAAGGATGTCCAGTTTCACCTCTTTGATACAACATAGTACTAGAGGTTTAGCTAGTGCATGTAGACAAAAAAAGGAAATAAAAGTCATCCAGATTGGAAAGGAAGAAGTAGAACTATGTTTATTCACAGACAACATTATCTGGTATCTAGGAAATTCTAAGGAATTAATATACACAAGTTGTACTTAGAGCAGAGCACATTGTCAAGTTTGCACGAGGGTGAGTTTAGGGGACTTTCTTCCAGGAGTCCTGAAAAGGCCTGGCAACTTGGATCTTGGAGGCAGAGGAGATGTTAGATGGGAAATAAAAGATGTGCCTGCTGTCTGGTATATAGTTAATTGATCTACTAGAGTGCATAGGTAGGGAGGAACACAGTGTGCTCTGACGTGCATCCTTAAGGCCAGAGCCGGGGACGTAGAGGTTGTTGGCTGTTTAATACTCTACTGCCATGCCCGTGCCTTCTCATGAATTACTCAGAGTGAATGAGGCTCTCACCAAAGGGATGGGAGTATGGCTTTTGGAACCAGGCAAATTCAAGTTTGAAACTTGCTTCTTTCCCTTGCCTAGCTGTGGGATTTGGGGCAAACTGCCAACCTCGGTTTCCAGATGGGATGATGGTAGTAACTACTGTATCTGTTACAAAGACATGCTCTTGACTTCCAGCAACTAAGTAACTTAAGCAATATAGAAGTTTATTTCTCAGAAGCAGGGAGATCAGGGCTTGTTCCTCAGTATCATCTGGGATCCAGGACCCTAATCTTTTTTGTTCCATTATTGTGTGTGCATGATTTCCATTCTTAAAGTTGCCTTTATGATCCACGATGTCTGTTGGAACTTCACCCATCATAACCGAGTTCCGGGCAGGAAACAGGAGAAAAGGAGAAAGAGTACAAAGGGCCCATCTCAGGAGTCTGTCTTTGTTTTAAGGAGACTTTTCAGAAGTCCCATACAGTGATTTCCTCTATATTTTGTTAGCCACGGCTTAGTCTTTTGGCTACACCTAGTTGCAATAGAGGCTTTAAAATGTAGTATTTAGTTAGGCACATCGTCACTCTAGATAAGACCAGGGTTCTCATGTTGCAGAGGTAGGTAAGCATGACACTGGACAGGCAAAGCGGTCCCAGCCACATCTTACCCTGCTGAGCTGATGGAGGGGCTCAGTGATGTAATCCCTGAAAATACCAGGCACAGAGCAGGAGCTCATGAGTGTTCTTCCCCTCCCTCCCCCTGGCTCTCGAGTGCTTTAGCCAGGAATAAGGTTAATTGTTCTTTATGGGGCTGAGTATAGAGCATAGGAGACAGGGTCACTAACCAAGGGATCCTACCAAGGGCGGCGTCTTTCCCACGTCTGAATACTTGGTTCAGTGCCTTATAATGCTCGTAAGTGCTTTTTGGATGAATGAAAGAGCATGGGATTTGGAGTCAGGCAAACCTTGTATTTGAATTTTGTCTTTACCACTTCCTAGTAAGGTTACTTGACCTCTTGAGTCTTAGTGTCCTTATCTAGAAATTGGGGATGATGATAGAACCTACTTCACAGTCATTTTGGATCAAATAGGAAAGCACTTTGTAAACTTCCCAAGTACTGAATGGATAGCATTGAATTTTATGGGGAAAAAGTAGTATGGGAGGCAAAATTTGTCCCTTGAGGTTCCCTCCCCCTTGCTCAGCCTGCTTCTCTTCAAGCCACCTTTGTCCAGTTCCTGTCTGGAGCATCCTACGTAGCTATGAGCGTGGACTCTGAAGCCAGCATGCCTGGGTTAAGTCTGAGCTCTGTCACTTGACTGGTTGACTCTCAGTAAGTTACTTAACTGCTCTGTGCCTCAGTTTCCTCATCTCTAAAATGGGAATCATAAAATAGTACCTAATAGGGTTGTTTGGAATGTGAAAAGACTTTTTGAAGTTTTAAGAACACAGTGGCACTTGGCACCTTACATCATACTCCTGGCACATGACGTTAGCTACTGTTATTATCTGGCATTCTCTTTCTCTCTACCTACTTTGTCTACATTTTATGTTTATTTTCCTTCCCCGCTGAAATTCACATCCTCTGTCTCTCGTGAATGATGAAGCACCTCTTCCTCAGTCCTTGTAGCGGTCCAATCAGCCCTCCCTCACCATCCCGCTTCTCTCTGGCGATGCCCCAGTGGATGACAAAGAGTTTGCCACCTCCTTGTCCTCTCAGAACCCTAAGCAGCAGCAGAGTGTGAACTTGGGAACTGGTGGGGGGTGGCGGGGGGGACTGCTGTGTTGGGAATGGGAGGAAGGCTCCTGTCTGGGAGGGTTACCTGAGTGCCCAGCCCCCACCAGTCATCACCGTGGCCTAAGGGGCCTTACATCACACCACCCCACCTCCCTCTCCTGCCTCATCTCTCACCCTCCCCGCTCCCTTCACTTCTTTCCAGCCACACTGGCCTCCTTGCTGCTCCTCCTCTCAAGCTCGTTTCTGTCTTGGGGACTTTGCTTTTTCTCAGCCTAGAACATGCCTCCCCCATACCCTTGCCTGGCTTACTCCCTCACTTAATTATTACACTTCCTTTTTTAAAAAGTACCCTGCCTCCTGCCATGTTCTGTATTGTCTGCTTTATTTTTCTTCAGACTACTACTCACCACCTGAGATTTAAATAAAATGCTTATTGGTTAATTTTTTACTTCCCCTGCACCAGAATGGAAGATGCTTTCTGTCCTCAGCTGAATCCTCAGTGCCTAGAACAGTCCTTGGCACATAGTAGGGGCTCCAGGAGCTTTTGTTGATCTAGTGATGGCTAGTTAATGCTGACCTAAGCACACTTTCTCTGACCGTTTTTCCCTTGTTGAGCCCAAGAGGCAGGGGTCTCTGGGGTGGGATAGGGTGGGGGGCTAGTTATCACCTGGTGGGCTTCTGTAGCAAGGCTTGGGATGCTGTTCTGGGACCTTGTCTTGGCTGACCCCTACTTTCTTCTCTTCTGGCCCTAGATCATCTGTTCCCATAATTAAAGACAGTTACAATCATTTTACCCAGCAACTTCATGTGCCTTGTCTCCTTCTTAATTTTCCACAACGCTCATACTTAACTCAGGGAGGCAGGTCCACCGTACTCTAAGGTAGACTTTTCTATCAGAGCTGACTGCAGAGAAAAGTGGCTTCTGTGTGGCTCTTGGAGGAAGTGAGGCCTCAGCCTTGGAGACCAGGCCGCCTCTTGATGGGAGAGATATTGTAGGTATTCAGGCCCTGGTGGTGGACTTTATGATCCTTTCAAGCCTGCAGGTTTATGATTCTCCAATCCTTTTCTTCCCCATGAGAATATTAAGGTTCAGAGCCATTAAAAGCCTTGCTCAGGTGTAGATCTGGGGAGAGGGGGCATTCAGATGAGAGAGGCATAAAATATCCTAAAGCAAGGTGTGCAGAGGCCCTTCAGGCCCATCTGATTTGTACAGAGCAGCTTGCCCTTCCACATGCCTTCCTTTCCCACCTGCTGGTGCGGAGCATAGAACCCACAGTGCAAGGCTTTCTGATCCTCAGGGCTGGCCAGGACTGGCCTGGGTGCTGCGTGCAGGGCTGGCCATGGAGAGGCAGGACTAAGGGCAGGTCTCCCTTCTGCAGCCTGGACAGCATCCCCTGGCTCAGAGGCTACTCAGGGCCAGCTCTGCTCCACCCCTCCCCAGCCTCTACGTTTTGCTGTAGGCTATTAAGTGTCCCCATCTGCACATCTCTCATTAATTAGAAATGCTACAAACCATTTGTTGGAGAGGAAGCCTCAGAGAGGGGCTGCTTGCCCAAGGCAGCATTCTCTCATACCTGTCAACTTTAATTGGAAACTTATTTTTAGAATAAACCCAGGCGTATAAACCCTTCTTGCTGCTGATGGCAGTGATGATGGAGGGGCTAGGGACATGGAGAGCCCTTAGGTGCCAGAGGCTCTGGAGTCAGGGGCGCTGGTGTTGGGCAGAATTTAGGACACTTGGCGTTAGCCAGCTTGTCAGAGAGGGTGAAGACACTGAGGCTGTGGTACATAGGGGGAGTGAGGGGCAAAGAAGGAAGCTGGAAGCTAGAGGGACAAGGGCAGAGATACAGGGGAGGCCAGGCTTAGAGGAATACCACTTGGGCATGGGGAGAGCCAGGAGGCCCAAGTTGTCTCCTAACTGCCCCGACTGAGTGTGGGCCAGGGCCACTTCCCCAAGTCAGTTACTTCCCCTCGCTGGGATACTGGAGTTGGGATGGGTCCTTGCTTTCTGCAGTGGGGTGGTTTAGAGATGGGGATACACTTGAGGATCCAGTTCCACCACTAGGGACCACCCATGGGGACTAGGGCAGATCCCTGGTCTTCATCCTTGTTCTGACTCTGCTTCCCTCTACCCCCGCTCCATTTACCCATTGTCCCTGCCCTGCATGTCTCCCTGGGAATATTTTAAAAGCTTTGCAGTCACAGTCACTCATGAGATGGGGACAGGGGGTGGTAGAGATTTCAGCCAAGGCCTGGCCCCCTGGATACTCTGCCCCACGGCTGGATTTCTTGGAAATGGGCGGGGCAGCTCCCTGGCAACTGAATAATCCTTCTCCTCCATCCACACACAAAAGGCACTTGGGTTCACTAATGACATTCTTTTCAACCACCCCCTAGCAAGACAGAACAGGAATTATCATCTGTGTTTCCACATGTTCCAGAGAAGGAAACTTTATTTTTAAATATTTTATTATTTATTTATTGGCTGCATTGGGTCTTCATTGCTGCGCGCAGGCTTTCTCTAGTTGCAGCGAGCAGGGCCTACTCTTTGTTGCCGTGCGCGGGCTTCCCATTGCAGTGGGCTCTCTTGTTGCGGAGCATGGGCTCTAGGTGCGCGGGCTTCAGTAGTTGTGGCACGCGGGCTCAGTAGTTGTGGCTCGCGGGCTCTAGAACTCAGGCTCAGTAGTTGTAGCGCACAGGCTCAGTTGCTCCGTGGCATGTGGGATCTTCCTGGACCAGGGATCGAACCCATGTCCCCCGAACTGGCAGGCGGATTCTTAACCACTGTGCCACCAGGGAAGTCCTGAGAAGGGAACTTTAGAAATAGGAAGTGACTTGCCCAAGGTCACACAGCATTTAGAGCCAGAGCTGGTTCCAGAACCCAGGTCCCTGGCACCAAGGCCAATTCTCTTTCCACCCCATCTTACTGCCTCTTCTGGTCACTTCCCTCCTCTGAACCTTGGAGCACAGGGGATGATGGTGACAGGGCCAATGTACTCTGAACCTGAGGCCAACCCAGTCCATGATGAGCACCACTTGCCTTTTGGCTTTCCTGAGGGTGACTATGTGAGCCCGAAGCAGCCAGTTCATACCTGTGTCCCCAGTGTCTACAGCAGAGCCTCATATGGTCCTCAGTCATTTGTACTGAGTGAAGAGGTGAGTGTATGAATGATGGTCGAGGGAAAGAAGGAGGGAAGGAAGCTCATCCGCTCTAAGCTTCTGCGACTCAGAAATGAGAGCCATTCAAGCCAGGAGAATCATCGGTGAACCTAGACTAGACTAACCTGCTCATTTTAAAGAAGAGGTTCAGACAGGAAGTGACAGGACCTAGGCCACAGTTCCACTGTGGGAGAGCCAGGCCTGGAACCCAGGTTTCCTGATGCCTACTCTTTCCCCTTGTCCTGGGCAGGGATCAAGGACAGGAGGATATGAGCTGCTTAGAATGGGCTTCACATCAAGTCACGCCAGCCTCTCTCCACCTAATCTCCCCAAATCAATTTGCAAAACTTCCATTAATACTGTCAGGAAATCTGCAAGCTGTTTAAAGCCTGGGCACTGCAGTTACTGCTGGCATAACAGCTACCTGGGGGGAGACACACATTAACGGCATAATTAAAGATTAGCGTGGCCTTGGGCAGTTCAACAAAATTTACCTTTCTCTGCAGATGGTGGCAGAACTTCTTTGAGTGGTGGAAGACCCTCACAGTCGCTAAGGGCTGGGCCAGGTGGCTTTGCATCCCTCCTATT
This sequence comes from Phocoena phocoena, assembly GCF_963924675.1. Taxonomy (NCBI): domain Eukaryota; kingdom Metazoa; phylum Chordata; class Mammalia; order Artiodactyla; family Phocoenidae; genus Phocoena; species Phocoena phocoena. Next base: position 38,550,147 of record NC_089237.1, on the reverse strand, counting down.
AACACTGTGCTTGCCCTCAGGAGACGGGTTTTCTGGGGAAAGGGAGAGTGGAGCAGCAACTTCTTTTGCCAGGTAGAGCGAGGCTGATCCAAAGTAATACTGTAGATCTAGGCTTCTCAAACTCTAATGGGCAACCACATCACCGGGACATCCTGTGAATGCAGGTTATTCAGAAAGGTTGGGGTGGGGCCTGAGACACTGAATTTCTAACAAGCTCCCAGGTGATGCCCAGGCTGCTAGTTCTTAGAATACACAGTGAGAAGGAAAGCTGCACGCGGGCTTTCTCTAGTTGTGCTGAGTGGGGGCTACTCTTCGTTGCGGTGCACGGGCTTCCCGTTGCAATGGCTTCTCTTGTTGCGGAGCACGGGCTCTAGGCACGCGGGCTTCAGTCCAGAGATGAGGATGGGAGCTGTGGCTCAAACACTAATGGACGCAGAGAGAAGAGGCCAGCCATCAGGCTGTTCAGTGGTGTTTCCAAGCCAGCCCCAAGAGGGGGTTCTTTCTTTACACAGGAACTTGTGACACAGGGATTAAGATAGATGGCTCTGAAATTCCAACTACCCCAGTTCAGAATCCTGGCTGCCACCGTCAGTGCCCAGAGATGGAGATAACAATAGTAGCTACTTTATAGAGCTGTTGTAAGGACTAAATGAGATCATTCATTTAAAGCGTTAGCTCTGAGCATGTAGGAAGTACTTGATATCAATGTGAGATTTCTTTCAGTCCTCAAAGACAGTTTGTATGTATGCACAGGAAAAATATCCAGAAGATACTTTGGGTTTTGAAAGGAATATTTAATCTATTAAAGTTATAAATTTCATAAAAATCTAGTTAAGTTTTAAGATTTAGCTTATAATTTTTCTTTTTCTGTTTATAAGTCTATCAAAATTTAGCAGTCTGTTTAAGGGGCTTTTGGATGATGTTTGTTTCATTTACCAACTTAATCAAACTCCTTCAAATATGTAAAATGTTATTTGATAAATTTAAAGTACTATGTTTTATTACCTGACTGATAAACCTTCCCAGGTAATTTTAAGTAATTCTTATAAATCTAAGAGAATATTAAATTATTTTAAATGTTCCATCACTGTATATGAATTTAATGATTTTTTTCAACTTAAAAATCACATATCTAACTCAATTATTAAATTACATTTTAGATTGGAATTAAAGACTGACTTGCTACTCAAATAGGCCAAATTCTCCAACATTACAAATACTTAATGGTACCAATATGTACAGACCCTTTAACATCTAAAAATATTCATCCTGTGGGTTTGAGTTTCTCAAACACTTCTGTCTTTGAGACTGAAAGATCTTTACGCACTAAGGAGATAATTATGCATTCCCAAGTAGTTTTGGGGGTCATCTTCTCAGACGACAGGCTGTATAATAGTTACTGGCCACAATGCTGACTGGATTCTTATCAGTGGCACTGATGGAACCCACTAAGCTCCAGTCTAGATGCTGTGTCAGAGACTCCATGAATTAAAGGTGGTCATGCACTCCACGACCCAGGCAGGCTTCGAGTCTCTTCATTACTCAGTTCTTCAGTCCACTGCAGAAGCGGGCAACCCCCTCCTGGGCTACCTCCACATGTGATCGGACTTTGCATTTGTTGGCCTCTTGAGATATTGAAATCTCCTGTCTCCAGGCTCCAGAAACCTTTGACCTTGAGGAGATTCTGTAGTTCTGTTTTTATTATTTCTATTTTTTAGGGTCACACTTTCCTTGATGTTAAAATGGCATCCTTTGGAATTTTGGTTCTCTCCCATGGTTTGGTTTAACTTTGTGGTCACACTGCCAGGGTCATGCTCTGATGAATCAATGTTTGCACTAAATTATTATTATTGACACTGATTGTCTTAAAACGAAGACAAGGGACTTTCTGCAGACCCCTGGAACATTCAGGAGGATGCTGCAGAGTGATGCTCAGGCTACTTGGGTCCTGATGACCCCTGGTTGCTCCTTTTCTGGACATTTATGGTACAAAGGAATGAGTGGCTCAGGGGTTGGGTCAGAGGCCTTGGACAAGTAACTTCACTTCTCTGAGACTTAGTTTCCTCATCTGTATAATGGGGATTGTAGTGTTTCCCTTCATGGGGTTTTCAGGGGAGCCAATGAGATGGACAGTTTAGCATACATAGCACCTGGTACATTGTAAGTGCTACAAAAAGTTGTGTCCTTGTTCCTTGCCCTTCAGTCCATTTTCGAAATAGCAGCTGATTCCATGTATTTATATAGAGAGAGCCATAATTACAAGGCAAGAGCAAATCTAAGCCAACAGACCAGACATCCTTTTCTACAAAACACTAACCATACCCACTGTCACAGTGGCTGCCTGGCTGAGTGAGAATGTCACTCGGAGGGCAGGGGCTCTCTCAGCTCAGACCTAGCAGTGTGTGTGGATTGGCCTGGGGATGTAGCTGACCAGTTTCAGGGAGCCCATGGCTATTTGTCCACAGCCCTCCTTAACCCTACCTTGACCCCACTCTACTTTTGCTGCCTCCCCTGCAGCATCCTTCTCCTGGGGAGCAAACTGGCATCAGTAGGGTTGTAGAAAGAGCACAGGTTTTATTATTATTATTTTTTAAAAATATTAAAAATATTTATTTGGCTGTGTCAGGTCTTAGTTGCGGCATGTGGGATCTTTGTTGCAACATGCGGGAACTTTCATTGCAGTGTGTGGGGCTCTTTGTTGTGGCGCACAGACTTGTCTCTCTAGTTGTGAGGTGCGGGCTCAGTAGTTGCGGCACACAGACTCAAGAGCGTGTAGGCTTAGTTGTCCCGTGGCACATGGGATCTTAGTTCCCCGACCAGGGATTGAACCTGCGTCCCCTGCATTGGAAGGTGGATTCTTAACCACTGGACCACCAGGGAAGTCCTGAAAGAGTACAGGTTTTAGAGTCAGATAACCTGAGCTTGAATTCCAGCTCTGTTACTGACTGACAGTGGAGACCCAGGCAAGCCATTTCTCCTGTTTTCTCCTCTGCAGAATGAGTGTGATAGGATAATCCCTGCTTCATAGGCATGGCATGAGATTAAATGAGATGATGGGTGCAATAGCACTTTGCAAACTGTAAAGCCCTGTACACATGTTCACTGTAAGGACCACTGCAGTACTAAATGCCATTATTAAAATGACATTTTCCTTCTCCAGGTCACCTGCCTGGTGAATTTCTGAGAGGCAGCACAAATACCCCATCCACTGCAAAACCTCCTGTAGCCAGAGTGAAGCCTTCCCTTGTCCTTGCTCCCTCAAAGCCTATCAAAGTTCATGGAATACTGTAATCTAGTTAGTGGCTTATAGGTCAGTGTCTCCCATTACACAGTGAATCCTGGACTGTGTCTTTCTCTTCTCTGTCTGTCCAACATACAACAGGGCCTGTGTCAATGGATACTAGTTGAGTGAAAGAATGATTAACTCACTAAGGGCGTAGTAGAGCAAGCTGCATCCTATCCCCCTAAGAATTTCATTTTGAGCCGTCTTTCCCTCTGAGTCTTTTCCTGGACTCGCCTGCCCTGACACTGCCCCTCCCCAGCCTTCTCCCTCCCTCCTCATTACCTGCGTAGATGCATAGCTCCTTTTCCCTGCCTGAAGGATTAAATGCAGTGATGAGAAATATGTTTTCTTATTGTTTTAGGGGGTGAGGGAGGAAGAAATTGAATCAGAGGCAACAGTTTATCTTGTGCTAAAGGGATTGTGAGGACTCCGGGAAGCTGTGTTCTTACTGCACACCTTCCCCCAGTGTTGACCCCTCCTTTATTGGGAAGGTATAATTAGCGGGAACAGCTGGTGGCCACACATGTGTGATCGAATGGGGCTCCATGGCCTTGAATGGAATTCTGGTTCTGCTCAGGGACCACTTGTCATTGTAGGACCATGTGGGGGACTGCATTTCACCCTGCCTGCCAGCACAGCCCTTGCCTGGGCTTCTTAGGCATTGAGGTGCCACGGAGAGCTGCAGTAAGTAGGAGCGAGGGCGACCTGGTTCTGACATTGCTGGGTGTGCCACCTTGAGACCGTTTCTCTGTCTGAAAATAGGGATCAGGACAGAAATGCATGTCTCACATGGGCTGGATGGGTCCCATGACCTGGCCCATGCCTTCTACGCTCTAAAACCCAATTTTGTTCTTGGGTTCAGAGAGGTCCTGCCTTTGGGGCTGATACATACTGACAGATACATAGAAGAAGCAGATGCACACAAGCCAAGATGCTACCCTGTGGTTTATACAGAGAAATACAATGAAATGCCCTCCTGGGCAAGGCTGATGCAACAGAGATCCAGGCCCAAATGTGGACTCTGCCACTTACCTGCTGTGTGAATCTCTCCAAGTTGCAGCCTCAGTTTCCTTTTCTATAAAATGGGAAGAATAATAAAAACCTACCAGATAGAGTGGTATGAGGAATAATGAATTATTGTATGTTAAATGCTTAGCTCTGTGTGGCATTTAGAAAACACACCACAAAATGTTAGCTGTTACTGTTATTATTAGTTGGCCTTAAGTAAGCAAGTCTTTCACCCATCACTGGGGTAGGTTTTCCAAGAAAGGAGGAATGGTTCAGTCTGCTTAGCCAAAATGCTTTCTTCCAGGACAATAGCAGGGATGGGCATTGTCAAGGTTTGCTTCTAGGAAAACCATTTTTCCTGTTTATGTTGCTGACCAGGCTGCTGTAATACAAAGGCCATAATACAAAAACTGGGTTTCTACTTACTCAGCCACAGTTGCAATCTCACTTTGCCTCCCTGAGATTCCTCCTTAAAGGAAGATGATGGGTGGCTTCCAAACTCCTCACTCCTACCATCAGAGCCAGTCTGTACGTTGGGTTCCACTGGTGACATTATAATAATGATATGAACGGTAATATTTGCTGAGCACTTACTACACCCCAGGCAATTCTTCGAGGGACTTTATGTACATATTTGACAACAATCTCTGAGGCACCTTCCGTTATTATCCCCATTTTACGATGAGGAAACTAAGGCCCAGAGAGGTTAAGTAACTTTGCCCAAGGTCCCACATTTGGTTAGTTATCCCCACTGGTGTGGATTTATTATACAATGATACCCTTATACATAAGTCATTTTGCATACGTGGAAAGAAATCTTTAGGGTGAATTCCTCAAAATGGAAGTGCTGGGTCAAATTTTGCCAAATTGCCTTCCATATACATTTTGTCAATTCACACCAGCAAAGTGAGACTTCCTGTTTCTCCAAAAGACTATTATCAAACTTTAAAATTAAAAAAAAATTCCAGCTTTATTGAAGTATAATTGACAGTTTAAAAAAAATGACAGATGAAAAGCCATAGATATCCTGCTCCAGGTTTTGTGTGTTTTCTTGTTAATGAAGTTGAGGATCTTATCATATGTCTGAGAGCTATTTTTGTTTTTTTCTGTGAATTGTCTTATCATGTTCTTTACCCATTTTTTTTTTTTTTTTTTTTTTTTTTTTTGTGGTACGCGGGCCTCTCACTGTTGTGGCCTCTCCCGTCGCGGAGCACAGGCTCCGGACGCACAGGCTCAGCGGCCATGGCTCACGGGCCCAGCCGCTCCGCGGCATGTGGGATCCTCCTGGACCGGGGCACGAACCCCTGTCGCCTGCATCGGCAGGCGGACTCTCAACCACTGCGCCACCAGGGAAGCCCTCTTTACCCATTTTTTAAACTAGGTCTTTGGTATTTTCTCATTCATTTCCAGTTCTTTAAGAAATTAATCCTTTTTCTGAAATATGTTTTAAAGTGTATTTTCCTTGACCTTATCATTTGTCTTTTAATTTTGTTTATAATTTTTTTCACGTAAAATAAGCAATTTTATGTAGTTGAATTTATTCATCTTTTCTTTTATGGTTTCTGGGTTTTGTGTCCTACTTATAAAGGTGTTTTGCCCACTTTAAGATTCTTTTTTCTTTTTTTTTAGTACATTTATGGTTTCATTGTTTATGTTTAAATCTGGGATCTGAGATCCATCTGGAATTTATTTTGGTGTGTGACCCCTCTAACTTAAAAAATTTCCCAGATGGCTAGTTCCTCAAATACAAAAAGACAGAGGTCCTTCATATTTGAAATCAAACCCAAACAAATCAGAGGCTGTGATTTGTTTGGATTCTCACAGATCATAGGATCCACAATAATCCTGGGTCATTCTGACAATTGAGAGTCTGCAGTAATGTAACATGTCCGCAAAATGACCTCCCAGGACCTAGTGAAGGCACAGGCACTTGCTACAAGAATTTTCCTGGGGGCAGGCAAGTGATGACTCTGATTAAACATCCCTAGAATGTAACATAGTTAACACTTAACTGAGTGCTGAGGGCCAGGCCCTCTTCTGGGTGTGTTACAGGAATTTACTCATTTAATCCTCACAACACCACTAGGAACTAGTATTGTTCTTCCCATGTTACAGACAGGTTTGGAGTGAAGTGACTTGCCTGGAGTCCCCCTGAAGAGGGGCACCCCTAAGGCTCCACTGCCTCTCTTCGGGTGTGAGCAATGGTAGCACCCAAGAGACTGAGCCCAGAGCTCCCCAACCCAGTGCAGTAGGTGAGCCATGGAGACCCCGGTCTTCCCACAGGTGCACATCGGAATCTCCTGGGAGCAGGGAGGAGTTAACACATGAAAAAGCAAATTCAGGGTTATGATCTTTGAAAATGAATCTTTTTTTTTTTGCGGTACACGGGCCTCTCACTGCTGTGGCCTCTCCCGCTGCGGAGCACAGGCTCCGGACGCGCAGGCTCAGTGGCCATGGCTCACGGGCCCAGCCGCTCCGCGGCATGTGGGATCTTCCCGGACCGGGGCACGAACCCGTGTCCCCTGCATCGGCAGGCGGACTCTCAACCACTGCGCCACCAGGGAAGCCCGAAAATGAATCTTTTCTTTGGAAAACAGAATTTTGTTTTGGAAAACAAACAAACCAAAAAACCCTCTATGTTTTTCATAATAGAGATCACAGAAAGGGTATGAGATTTTGATGTTGCTTAAACAAGGACATAATTTTAAAAAGTATTTTAAGAAACATTGGTTCAAACTAATTTGCAGAAGGGAAAAACTAAGTTGAAAGAGGTGTCCAAGGTCACGGGATGGTGGTTGGGAAGAATGCCAGCTTTGGAGTCAGGGAGGTGAGAGGTCCAACATCATATCCTACTAACTGCATGGCTTTGGGCCAGCCCACAAAGTCCTTGCCTGTAAAATGGGAAGGAAGGAGACCACTCAGCTCTCGGGGTGGGGAGGAGTAAATGAGATTTTGTAAGTGAAGTGGGTGGTCCAGCTCTCAGTGCATGGTGGGCTCTGTTATTGCTGTCATTGTTTATTGGAGGCAGAGCTTTAACAAGCAGACTCATCTCAGGATCATTGTTGGGTGTTCTGTCTGGCCTTGGCGGGACAGGTGTGGCTGAGTGAACCTCGAGGGATCTGTCACCTGCTTCCCTCCTCTGCCTTCTGCCCTTGCTCTGACCCTTCCCCGCTGCAGCATCCTTATCCCCAGAGTGAAGATGCAGGGTGCTCCTCCTCTGCAGGGGTGGAGGGAGAGGGGGCGCTGTGCCTATGAGGAGTTGGTCAGTGGGGGCAGGGAACCTGCCTTGGAGCTGCTCAAGAGCTGCAGCTCCTGTTTGGAAATACAAACTGCAGCAGATTTGTCATCTCTGGAGAGAAATTGCGTTTGGTAATTTCAATGTTTTTCACGCTTTGATGCTCCGTCTATTTAAGGGGAGGGCAGAAGGTGCGGAGGGAATCTAACTGGGCCTCAGTGAGTGGGAAATGGAGGCTGAAAAGTGAGCAGGAAGAACAACCGAGGGGCTGTGGTGGCCATGATGTTTTGGAAAAGGCTCTTCCCTGATCCTGGCGAGGTGGGTCTGGACTCTGGGGCTGAGATCTAGGGCCATCCTCTAGTCTGGTAGTGGCTGGGTGGCAGCCTGGGCACACCTCCACTGCGTTTACAGAAGCATCACCAGACCTCAGCCAGGGGCTAACTGGCATAAATCCAGGCCTGTCGCCCTCCCTCGTTGGTGGTCTTGTCTACAGGTGGGGGCTTGGGCAGATGATATAGTAAAATAATGCATCAGGCTGGAAAGGCCTCAAGTCTAGTGGTTAATGTTCTCTCAACTGGTAGATAAGAATAGTTACAAACACCTTGATAATAGCACTTTGTGCCTGGTCCTACTCTAAGGCCTTAGATATGTTAACTCATTAATCCTCACAGCAACTCTATGAGGAGAGTACTATTATTTCCTTCATTGTGTAGATGGGAAACCTGAGACCCAGAGAGGTTAAATGGCCCAGGGTCACACAGGAAGTTGGTGGCACGAACTCGGGTCTCTTGACTCTAGTCCTGGACTTGTTGCTGACTGTCACCTGTGAGGTCAGTCCAGCATGGACCCTCCAAGACCAGGTGTGGTGTAAAGTGGTGGGAAAGTAACCAGGGTATTCTAAATAAAGGAGAATTGTTGGGGGTCCACCTGGTTAACCATGGGGGCTTCCTGGAGCAGGAGAGATTTGTGGAGCAGTCAGAATGATCTGAGAGGTTTACTTAGGTTGGTGTGGTGGGCACCCCAGACATGTGACCCTGTGTAGGCAACGGATGGGCATCTGGAATGCGATGATTAAGCAAAGGGGACTTCAGGCAGCTTAGCAATCCAGGAGGCTTGTCTGAACAAGAAGGGGAATAGACATTGGTGAGCAGAGCATTAGCACCTGTGTTTGTTCATCCATCCATCCATCCATCTATCCATTCCATCCATCCATCCATCCATCCATCCATCCATCCATCCATCCATCCATCCATCAAACATTTCTGAAGCCTCTTCTTCATAGCAGGCCCTGTGCTGGGGATATAACAATGAACAAGACCTAGTCCTGGCCCTGGAGCTGATTGCAGTCTTTGCAAGACAGGCTTGTAATAAAGTCAATTATAATGTTATGTGATAAGGCTGTTGATAGTTGGAGGTATCAGGGGACCTGGGAGCTCAAGAGGAGGGGCATCCAGCCCAGGCTGGGGGTGGAGGGATGGTTAGGGAAAGCTTCCCAGAAGAGTTGACTGCTGAGCTGAGATCTGATAAAAAGTAGCAGTTCCTCAGGTTGGCACAGTAGAATCCCCTGGCAAGCTTTTAAAAAATGCTGATGCCCAGACCCTATCCAGACCTACTGAGTCAGAATCTCCCCAGGTGATTCTAATGTGCAGCCAACAGTGAGGGCCGCTGAATTCCAGGAAGAAAGGAGGAGCTGTTGGGGAAGGGGATAACAGGGTGAGATAGGGATGGCATGAAGGTGGGAGAGAGGGTGGCGTGTTCAGGGGGCTGCAAAGCAGTGGACAGAAGGATGAATGCAGGGAGAGCTGTAAGGGCTGCAGATGGGGGAGATTGGGCACACACCCCACACCCCAGGTCCTGGGCAGGAGTCTCCCTGCTGCAAGCCCACCCCATGCCCAGTACCCGTCCTGAGGGTGCTGGCTGCCTTGGTGAGGGGCAGACATTCAGCTAATACTTCTGTTTTTATCACCACCTCTCCATGAAGCCACCAGCCATCCTGCCAGCTGTGCGCAGAGCCTACCTCTCGGAACGGTGCTGGATCAGTAATAAAGAGCCCTGGACTCTTAGGGGCAGCTCAGGACTGCTGGGAGGGCTTGGAGGTCTCGGGGTGGATGGCCATTGCCTGTTAGAGACCCTGGAACTTGGAGAAACCCTTGGAGGGGGCCGATGACCCACCATGGCAGCCCAGAGCCCAGGGCAACTGGAAAGTTGAGGGCATGGCCCCTGGAGAGGGGAGGAGGGAAAGGGCTCACTGACTGACTTATGTCCTGGTTCAGGCAGGTGTTTTCATGTGGCAGTGGCCCTGTGCATACTGGGCACTCTGTGAAGCCCTGTCTTTGATCAGGTTCTATCTCACAGACTCCTGGCACTAGCCCTGAAATTCCAGTGCCTTGAGGTCAGACAGATGTGAGTTCTGACCCCAGGGCTGCCGCACATCTGCTGCTCTCTGACCAAGGGCAAGGGACCTCTCTCCTTGAGGCCTCGGCTGCTTTATTGGTAAAGTGAGGTTCGAGGTCCTAATCTTGCAGGGTTTTTGGAGTGAGACTTTGCGCACACGTGTGTGTGTGTTTGTGTGTGTGTGTGTTTGTGTGTGTGTGTGTGTAAAATGCTCGGCACACAGTACAAGCTCAAATGCTTCCTCTCACTTATTTTCCCTGTTCCACTCTGGCTTTCCCCAAACATTGATCCCAGATATTAAATAGCTCTGGGTTTTCACAGCTGTGCCTTCTGAAATGAGATATCAGGTGGCTCCGGGTCCTGTCCTTTTTCCTGTCTCAGGGTAGGGCTGTGGGCCCCCTCCTGGGCCCTGACAGAAGGATGTCCTCCTGACCATCTCAGACTGGTTGCCCCTCCCCGCAACACCTAGATATTTGTGCCCCACCCGTAGCACCTTGCCATCGATGTCCCTTCCTACAGTTCTCCTGGCCCTGGGAGGTGGACCTGGAGGACATGTGAGGTGTGGATTTACAGGTGAGGGCAGTTCATACCTGGAGGAAGGGTGAGGGGAAGTTGTGGAGGGCATTGCTGAGCAGAAGACTCTCAGCGATTTAGGAAGGATTCTGAAGAGATGCTTGTTGCTAGGTGACCAGCAGGGGCTGGGGGAGAGGCAAGGAGGACTGCCTCTCCCCTGTCCCTTTTACTGTTAGCTTCTGGGTGAATGCCTGCCGCCTCTCAGGTCCTGTCCTCCTGCCTCCTCTTCTCTTTCTCCCCTGTCTCTCCCTATCTCGTGCCATTAAAAGCAAATGTGTGCAGGGATGGGACAAAGTCCCTGTTAGTTGGCTTGAGGTTTTTCTTTTCTTCCCTTTTATCCAGTATTAATATTTGTAGTATATGCTGTGTGTATATATGTTTGAGTGGGCATATTTGTGCATCTGGGGTGTACATGCACATGTGTATGTGTGACAATAAGAAGGCAGTTTACAGAGGGGTGGCTGTGGCAACTGCTTCCCCATATTGTATTCTCATCATGTACTAGGCACCTGCTACATCCCTGTACCGAACTCATCACCCTGAATCCTCATAGCCATCCTGGGAAGTAAGCAATTATGACCTCATTTTATAGATAAAAAACAGAGGCTCAGAGATCTTAAGTGGGTTTGTTCCCACCAGAAAGTAGAAGAGCCAGGGTTTGAATTCAGATCTCCCTGTGCACTCCAGCACTGAGTGACATTCCATAGCGACAGGGCTCCCCAGCTCAGTAAAGCCATTCCTAGTCTCAGGAGAAAGGCCGGTGCAGGGGCAGTACCCTGGCCCAGGACTCAGCAGGCCTGAGGTCTTCTCTCAAGTTTGTCACTGATGACTCATTGTCCTAACCTGTGAGTAGCCCTGTCGAGTTGGTGCCCATGGTTCTCTCCTTGGAAGTGGTCAGGTCCCCAGCCATGACCCGACTCCTGTAGGTCTGGGGGCTCTGAAGGATCCCCTTAGCCCAAGAGCAGGCCAGCTCTGTGGGATTCCTAGGATAGACCCCTGAACAGAGCCAGACAGAAGCTCGCCCTTCCTGTCCTCCTGGTGGTTCCTGGGCTGAAACAGACAGATGTAGAGTACAGTTGATGCAAGGGGTCTCAGAGCTGGAGCTTGGGATGAGCCCAGCACTGTGCGAGAGGTCTGAGATGCAGCCAGGGAGCTGACTTGTCCACATGACACTGGGGGATCCAATGGTAACCATCACCAGTCCACAGGCATAGATTGCTTCTTCCCTGATGAGGCGTCAGGGGTTCTGACCTTGGAATCCAGGGCCCTGAAACATGATGAATGTGACTGTTTGGATGAGGGAAACTCAAAATTGGAGGGACCATCAGGAAACCCCTCATCTGGCTTCAGAATTCCCTCTGAAGTGTCAGGCAGGGTTCCCTGCTCTGGTGAAAGATTGGTTGATGGCATCTGGTAACCAATAATCCTGACTCAGCACAGGCCTACTATGTGCCAGGGGCTCTTACACATGCTGCCTTATTTAAGTGTAATTGCAGCCTTGTGGTGGGTATTGTTAATCCCTGCTCTTACAGATGAGGAGTGTGAGGCACAGAGAGGGTTAAGTAATTTACCCAAGAATCATTGGATTAGCTGGCAGAGATGGTTTGGAACCCAGTTGGGCCATCCCTAGAAGAACTTGCTCTTGAATGTGTGTGGAGCACTGAGCATGTCTCTGGCTTTGCATTGAAACCTTCCGAAGCGATACCACATTGAAATCCTTTCAGATACCAAATAAGGCAAGAATTATTCCTCCTCCTTAACAGATGAAGAAACTGTGACTCAGAGGAAGTGGCAGATCTGGGATTGGGACCAGGCCATGCCAGGAAGAAGCAGCTGCGTTAAGGCCCTGTCCTGGCCAGCGGGGTGGGCACAGGCTAGCGACTGCTCACACCAGCTTTTATGGGCTGCTTAGCAGTGGTTCCTGTTGGCATGGGCAGGTGCTCCCTGCCAATTAGGCAAAAGAGCAGTAAGGATAATTTCTTTATGCAAATAGAGCTTTGAGCTGAAGGCAGTGGAGACGTTTGTCTTAAGGAGATGCTCTGCTTTCTGCTTTGCTGCCCTTGGTCTGAAGATTTCCCCTGGGGCTCCCCCCACACCACTGGCTCCCTTCCAAAACTTGCTATGCCCCCTTCTCCACTCCAGGCAGCCCTGAGGGTGTGATGCTGTGCCCACTCACTCCTCTCCCCTACCCTGACCAACCAGGACCAGAGCATTTGGACCTGGGCTTCAGTTGCAGCAGGAGGGATTCTGGTTAGATCCCAGGAAGCACTCAGACAATTAGGGGTTGTGGGATGGTGCATGTAGGATGGGAGCTTTTAAGACCTAGAGTCAGCAGTACGGACAGTGAAAGGGATGGGGGTAAGCGGTGACCCATGACCTCTGACCCTGTGCTGGGGGTTGGGCTCTGACTCAGGGGTTGTATGCTGGACTTGGAACCCCCTGCCCACATCCCCGCTCTGAACCTGCTCCTAATATCCTTTAAATGGATTCCTCCCAGCTTCAGGGTTTGGGGGTGAGTTTCAAGATCCCAGAGACAATCCCACCGAGAGACTCTGACACCTCCCCGCCCTACCCACTTGCTTACAAAGAGATTTCAGGTTTTCTGAGCAAAGCAACCTCCTTCCCTGACTGCCTGTGGGGGGCAGCCTTACCCCACGCACCCTCTGCAGAGCCCTGTGGAGCCTGGCTGCTCTAAGGGTGAGGTGAGGGCTCCTGGAGGAAGAGGCAGAAGAGCTGGGTTCCTTCTTCCTGTTCCTGTGGACGGGAGAGGAGGGAAAATCATGGCCTGAGAGTAGCCAGGGTACAGCTGGATATGTGGGTGGGGCACCTGGGGATCCTGGGGGCCAGGCTGGTTCAGGGGGCAGGTCCTCACCTACATTCCAAAGCTCTCCAGGGCCAGGCTGTGGCCATGCTAGACCCCGCTCTGCAGGACCCTAACGGGTGCCCTGGATAGGCAGTTTGGATATGGCGATGGGGAGAGGAGGTGGGAGTCGGGCAAGCTGGTCATGGGCAGGGAGAGATGGGGGCCCTGTGGCAGGGCGTGTAAGGCAGGGCGTGGCCTGTGTCCAGCCTCTGGTCACCTCACTGCCCATCCCCCAGGGTGTTCAGTCCCTGGAACCCAGAAATGCAGGGGGTGGCAGAGACTTTGGGCTCAGGAAGACAAGGCTGGTATGGGCTGGAAGTAACAGGGAAGGGAAATGAAAAGACACTGTTCAAGACACTGTTCAAGTCCCTACCAACCAAGAGACCTTGGGCTTTCTGGCCCTCAGTCTCCTGGTGCGCCTATGGGACCGAGGATGCCGGCCCCCACTCCTATCCCCTGCCGCCCGGGCTGCTGAATTAAGTGAGAGGTGAGTAAAGTGCTTGACACATAGCAGGTGCTCACCCAGGGGCAGCTCCCTCTGGCCATCTTGTTCAGAGAGGCCGACTCCCTGACCTCCTTTTTTCTACCCCTCAAACCACAGCTCTAGAGAGGCAGTGTGGCCTCATGGTTAGAGCAGAGTCTAGTGCCCGACTGTCCTGCTTCACAAACCCGCACAGGCACACACTAGCTAGGGGTCCTCGGGTAACTTATTTAACTTCCCTGGGTCTCACTTTTCTCATCTGTAAAATGGGATAATCGTTCCCACTTCAGAGGGTTGCTCTGAGGATAAAATGAGTTAATATGCCTAAAGGCACTTAGAATAGGGCCTGCCCCAAGTCAGCCCTCTCTAAGGGTGTGTACCATTTTCACTATTAACTGTTACATTCCCATACATCTGCATGACCCTCAGGTTCTTGCAAAACTTTCCCCCAAATGTGCTGCTTGAATTCCCCACAGCAGCTTCTGAGACAGGCCTGCCGGGAGTCCCACCCATTTTATAGGTGAGCACACAGAGGCTCAGAAGATGAAGTGACTTTCTCATGATCCCACACCATCCCCTTCTTTTAGAAGTGACTCTTAAGCTCTTTTTAGTGTGTATGTGGCCCTGAGTACCCTCCAGCTCACCTGCAGCCTGGGACCCCCGGCCACGCGGCCTCAAGTCCTGGGACAGTGAGGATGGCTTCTCTTCCTCTGGGTTGCCCAGGGCCATCAATGCCTGTGGGTTTGGTGCAACAGGCAGGCAGGTTCAAGGCTCCTGGTTCAGGATTGGGACCGGGGTTTGGGTGGCTGGAGCTGAGGGAAGGCAGGGCGAGGTGCACCTGTGGGGCCCGGTTAGGGATTTCAGCTGCCTCTGAGGCCTGGGCTTCCCTTGAATTATCATTTGCAGGTGGCTGGGTGCCCGGGGTAAGATTTTCATCTGACAGGTGAGGCTTATCTCCCAGAGCTGGAGAATTGACTCTACAATTGACCAGGATGTTTTACCTTTGATGGTGTCCCCTGGCAGTCTGAGTCCCGGCTCAGGGGGCAGGGGTGGCACTGTTGCTCCCAGCCAAGCCTCTGGTCCTTTTAGTCATGGACTCACATGGAGCCTCAAACCCAAACAACAAGGGGAACACTGTCCAGTGGGGGTGGGGAGCAGGTGACTCCAGAGTCAGACCTGATTTGAGTATCAACTCTGTCACTGAGCAGCTGTGTCTCCCTGGCCAGCTTAATTAACCCCTCTGATCTTCCATTTCCCCATCTGAAAATGGGCCTAACGGTATCCATGTGACATAGTTATTGTGAGGAGTAAATAGGATAATGGGTGTAAAGTGCTTAGCGCAGCACCCAGCACCCTTGTAAGTGCCCAGTTAAATGCTGTCTTTACTCATAGTCTATGAATGTGATGCTCTGAGTGCCTACGCACTGCCTGGCTCCAGGAGGATTCTGCCCTTGTCCCTGTTGCTGTGCTAGATCTACAAAGGCTTGAGGACCACACTTCCTGAGGGCTCCCACCCCAGGGAAAGGGCAAACTGCTCTGCCACCCAACCTTTACTGAGCTCCTACTAGGTGCTGGCACTGTGCGTGCCAGTAAGACCCTGCCCTGCTGCCAAGGAACTCAGGTTCCTGGGTCCATGGTTACGTGCCAGGTTGATGGAGATGGTAAAAGGAGGTGCGTTGCAGAGGGCACTGAGTGGGGGGAAATGAACTTCGGGGTGATTGTGGGTGGCTTCACAGACGGGTGAAACCATCCTCATTTGTACTGTGCATTAAAGCACAAGAAAGATTTGGGGGCAGGGTGGGTGGTAGTTTTCCCGAAGACAAAATAGCGTTCACAAAGGCCTGGAGGTAGAGAGTTTAGGCAGCTCCTCCACTTTTCCACGAACACTCAGAACAGCTCCAACTCCAGCAGAGGGACACATTTCAGGCTGGGGGACGCAGAGCTGGGCAAGCTGTTCAGAGAAGGCCTCTTCTCTCGAAAGAGGCAGTGGGAGACCAGGTTTGACAAGACTGGCCACAGGATCAGGGAGCTCGGGAGGTGGCCCTTCTGCCTGGCAGAAGGAGGCTTATTTAAACAAAACAAAAATAGGAGGGTGAGGGTAGAGGAGGAAAGCAAGACCAGTCTGTGCTCTCGCTCTCCTGTACTGGGTCAGAGGGTGAGGGTTAAGGGGGTGTACCTGGCCCCTCACTTCTGGTGGGGGCAGCAGCCCTGGGATGAGGGTGCACGATGCTGAAGAGACACACTCAGCCCACGTGGCAGAGGGGCCCAGGAGCCCAGTGTTGAGGGGAGTAAAGGACCTGCTCTTCGAGCTTGGAGGGCTTCTTAATCAGTTTTACAAGAGGCCTCCACCTCCACATGTCTCTCCTCACCAAGATTCCCTGGGGAGGGAAGAGGAGAGGGGTGCCGCCGTCCAGAGAGTTTCCCCAGATCCTCATGCCTGCGGCGTTTGCCTGGGCCCTGCTTGCCTCTTGTCTTCCCAGAACCAGAGCTGTGGAAGGGGTGGGGTGCCTGCCTGCCAACTGCGGATGCTGGATATCTGTGTAGTGGGGGTGCTGGGTGGCAAGAAGCATAAGGGAGGGTTGCCATACACTTCCTAGTTTTGCCACTTACTAGCTGGGTGGTAAAGCATGTCCTTTAAGCCTCCAAGCCTCATTATTGGTATCTACAAAATGGGGCAGTAATGCTCACCATCCGTAGTCATTCTGACGATGAAATAAGATCTAGAGGAGAAATCTAGCACAGGCCTGGCAGATCCAGTCTTCAGCTTTGACACACACTGGCCTAGATGATGTCTCAGAGAAGTGTCAGGTGAGGGGTCGGCCTTGGTGAGGTCTGTTAGCAGGTGGGTGGGTTACTAGATGAGGCCATCCATCAGCCTTTGGGGATGATCTCATCATGCCTCTGCTTATAAATCCATAAAATGGGGTTAATAATAGTACTTACCTCACAAGGTTATGTGAAGATTAAATGAATTATAAGTAACTGTGTTTGACTCTGTTAATAAATAGTGCTTAATAAATATTAGTCATTATTACTGCTTTTGTTATTCAGTTAGTTAGCTGTTGAGGCAGAGTCTCAAGCCCAAGGATTTGGTTGCGGATATCAAAACAGGGGTCTAGAATGGGACTTGGCCTCAAGAAGGAGGCAGAAGGCCACAGAAACCAGGGTCTAGGTGAAAGTTGGAACCTCTAGGTCATGCCAAGGCCTGGATAGGTTATCAAGTCTGGGGTGTGTGTGTAGGGGACTGCTCTGTGGCTCGTTGTAACCTGCTCCCACCCCTTCTGAACTCTCCCAACACATTTCCTGCTCGCCTTGGGTTCCATCCAGAAGGGCCAGATTCAGGTGGCCGTGCTGGGGACACCTGCATCCCAGGCACCTCCCCACTGGGCTCCCACATGGTCAGGCTCAGAAAGGAGCAAGCCCAGCCCTGTGGGGAGAGGTGATGTCAGAGAAGTGGAACTTTCGTTCACCTACGGCTTCAGTGGCTCGAAGCTCCTCCCTTTCTCAAGAGGGGCTGTGCTGGGAGAGGCCTTGGGGGCTTCCAGCCAGGACTGGGGCGGGAGACAGCAGCCTCCAGGCTGGCTGAGGCTCTCATCTAGCTGGCATGTGTGGTAATGACCCTTATTACCACAAGCATCTGTTTGCATCCATTGATGCATGGAAGAATAAGACTTTGTTGGGTCGGGGGGACCCAGACCTTTAACTCTGTCCACAATTGGGGTTATATATTCAGAGTTGTGTCTGTTGGACCAGTGGAAGGAGCAGTAGAAGCCAGGATGCTGGGGGACAGAAGGGTCCCTGAGAGAGAATTCATCACAAAGGGCTGAAGAGGTCTGGTCTTGAGGTCTGGCTGCTGTAGCATGCCTGAGGGCTGGAGGGGTAGGGGTTCTGAGAACAGGTGTGTAGCTGGTCACCAAACCCCTTGGGGGAATTCCCTGGTGGTCCAGTGGTTAGGACTCCTTGCTTTCACTACCAAGGGCCCGGGTTCAATCCCTGGTCGGGGAATTAAGATCCCACAAGCCACGGAGTATGGCCAAAGGAAAAAAAATGTACATGTTTAAAAAAAGAAAAAACTCTTGGAACCCAGTGACATTGGTAGCCTGAGTGTCCCCAGAGGGAAAAAAACTTTGTGTGTGTTGACTGAAAGGGTCATTTCATTTAGTCCCTAACCCTTTGGGAACCAAGCAACACTGCTGTGGAACCCCTCCTGCCTGCATCTGAACCTAACGCTGATTGAGGGAAAATTCTTCCCACCCTGCAGGAGAATGCTGAGTACTTAGCACAGTGCCTGCTTCAAAGTAGGTGCTCCAAAATACTTGGGTAAAGTAATAATAAGATTAAAAAAGAAAAAAAACCCACCTCATTTAGTGGAGGGTTTTGTCATAGCAAATTTGCAGAGCAATCAAGAGAGTGAAAACGCAGATCTATTCATGGGTGAGCTACTTCCTGGGGCTCTCAGATGCCGGGAGAGAGTTTGCAAAGGATTGAATCCCCCAGTTGGCAGATACTCCAGTCTGATATCGCTAGGAGCTTGGAGCTAGCGATATTTGGGTGTTGTTAGTGCCATTCACACCCACAGGCTGGTGAAGAAAGGGCTCTCTCAGTGTTTTCTGATGAAAGAAGGGTGGTGTGCCAACTGGAGAGATAGATGGAATCTAAGCAGGGGAAATGGAAGTCATAGAGATAGATGGAATCTAAGCAGGGGAAATGGAAGTCATTTGGCTGCACTGCGAAAGCATCACACGTTCACTGCTCACGGGGTTATTCACTTTTCCTTTCTCTTTCCTGCTAAGCTTACTGATGCACGGGCCCAAACCTGTTCATGTGGCTCTTGCTGTCTGGTCGCCCAGTGAGGAAGGATCAGCGGGCCTGCCAGCATCCAGACTATGGGAATTGTCTCTGAGGAGACTTGACAGTCCAGATAGACCACAAGGGGTTATTTCCTCTCCTCCTTTCCCATCTTCTGGTTCCCAGTGCCCTCATGGTCTTCTCTCTCGCCTTCTCCTCAGCAATATAAGATCAAAGACTGTAAATTATTCATTCACAGTTGAATGGAGCACATTTCAAAGTCAGGGCTGCTGGGCATCTTGGTCTCAGAGTTGCCAAGGGTGAAGGCCCACATGTTTGGGTCCAGCAGCTCTGTCAAGTCCCGGCCCTGACATCTGGAGCCAGCCCTGCCTGATCCCTGCCCTTCCCACCTGTCTGATTTCCTCCCTGACTTCCCTGTCCAGAGTTCCCTGCCCCACCTTACCCCAGAGGAAACCCAGTATCAGTGTTACTACCTCCTGCCGTGCGGGTGTGTCTGTGGCCTCCAGGGCTACTGTTCCCCGGGATTCCCAGGCTGTCCCTTCAGATGGGAGCAGGGAGCCTGCATGTTTGAGAGGAGTGCTAAGATGAGCCAAGCACCGGACCAGTAGTCGTGCTAACAACCACTACAGCAAACATTTGATGCGTGTGCCACGCATGTCAGGCACTCCTTTTAGCACTTTTTAATGTAACATCCCTATCTCACCCATAACAACCCTAGGCGGTAGATACTGTTTCTAGCCTGGTGTAACAGACGAGGAGGCAGAAGCTCACAGAGGTCAAATGACTTGCCCAAGGTCACACAACCTGCAAGTAGCCAAGCTGAGATATGAATCCAAGCATCTGATACCAAAGTCCAACGATGTACCACTCTGCTAAAGCATATGCTAGTTCATTTATCCTTACACTGACCTCACGTACAGATGGGGAAACTAAGGTCTTAAGAAGATAAGTGACTCATTCTAGGTCATGTAGCTAGTGAGTGGCTGAGCCAAGATTTGTTTTCTTGTTTTTTTGGAATCTCAGTCTTTATTGGCTGCAAGGCTTCACACGCTCAGGCCAATGCCAGGGCTCAGATCTTGTTGAAAGCAGCAGTGTCAATGCTCTGCACATGCTCCTCGAACTTGGTGATCTCCTCTTCTAGCAGGTCTGTGCCCACCTTGTCGTCCTCCACCACACACAGGATCTGCAGCTTGTGGGTGCCGTAGTCCGTGGGCTCCAGCTTGAAGGCCCCCCACCCCAGGTCAGCCCATCCAGCTGGATGGAGCGCATGCAGGCCTCCAGCTGGGCCATGTCTGTCTCGTCATCCCAAGGCTTGATGTCCAGGAGAATGGAGGACTTGGCCACCAGGGCAGGCTTCTTGACCTTCTTCTCAGCGTACTGCTGCAGCCTCTCCTCCCGCAGCCAGGCAGCCTCCTGGTCCTCCTCCTTATCGCTGCCGAGCAGGTCAATGTCATCGTCCTCGTCCTCATTGTCCTCTGTGACGGTGACCGCCTTCTGGGTGGGGCGCTCCACTTGGTGCATGGGAGACACGTGCTGGGTCTGCGGAGCTGTGGCCGGGTGGGTGGGCGAGCTTTTCTCTAGTGAACTCAGCCAGGCCTCCAGCTTGGAGACAGCCTGCAGCAGATCCTGCACCACCCCTCGCAGGCTCTGGTTCTCCACTTCCAGGCTGGCAATCCGGATGACAAGCTCACTGTGGTCTCCACCGGGGCCCACTGCAGGCCGCAGGGCCTGAGCTTCCAGCCAAGGACTTATGGATGTTTTCTCTGGCTCTTGTGACATCATGGAGGATCATGCTGGCGCCATTCTCCTGGTGTGAGGAGCCAGCCACGGACCCGTTCATCTGCTCATAGAATTTCCTTTCTGCATCATCATATTTGAACTTGTCAAACCAGATCTTCTCGTGCACTAGAAAGTTTGTGGCCATTTTCACACCAGCCAAGGACACAGCGACCAACGAGGAGGGCTCGGCGTATGCAACGGCAGAGGAAAGAGCCTGAGCCAAGATTTGAATCCAAGACATTCTAATTCAGAATCGATGTCCTTTGTACCACCTTCCCTGAGACTGATGGGTGAGCTGACATTCTAGACACCCTTATGAAGGGAGGGATGAAAGAGACCCACTTGCAGACCCAAGGAGACTCAACCTGTGTGCTGGGTGGGGTGGGGGCCCCAGGGAGCCCTGGATGATGATGGATCCAGGGTCTGGAATTTCTTGAGCATGAATGTCAGCATATGTGTCCGTGATACAGATTCAATCTAATGCCACCCTCATTCAGAGATTCAGAAGAACTGACAAAGGAGAGAAACAGAAGCACTTCCTCTCTGAGCTGTTGCTTACCAATGAGCTTTTATCTCCAAGTAGCAGAATAATCATAACCCATAGCTCCCGCGTGTGGCTGATTAGCTTTGCTGCAAATTTCATTTGATTACAACACGAAAGTCTGTCTCTGACTTTGGTTGCAGCTATATGGCTGCTTGCTTACAACTGAAAAAGAGAGGTAGAGGGACCAGTAAGACCCAGGAGCATCAGATAATGAGGTTGGTGCTTTAAGAGCATGTTCATCAACAAAGACCATTTGTGTGGCCCCATCCAGTGTGCAGAGCCACTCTGTATGTCATCTTAATGGGTCATCACAGCAACCTGGGGCTTTCTTCCCATGGGGCGGTGGCCAATAGTTTCAGCCATTCACAGAGGGTGGGGAGGAAGGGGAATAGGATGGAGACAGTGTTTGGTTTATATAAAAACTGTGAATGTGCGGATTGCAGGGTGTGTATTTCATTTTTAAGACAAATTAAAAACCCAATCTTGTCTTGTGCTTGAACCTGAATAGTACTAATCTGATTTATGTTATTTTTGAGTGCTTGCTATGTGCTGGGCACCATGCCATGTGTTTACTCTACAGAGCAACTTTATCCAGTGGGGAAAAATACTAACCTCATTTTACCGGTGAGGAAAGGGAGGCTGGGACAGGTGGAGTGAACTGCCCCGGAGGTACAGCTAGTAAGGGAAGGAGCTAGGATGTGAAGTCAGGGAGTGTGATTCCAGAGCCTGTACCTTTCTTGCTGGGCTGTTCTGCAGGAGAGTGTCTCTCAGGGACCCTGACTTCCCACAAAGAGCCCGGTGGGCAGTGGGAATGCAGGGTCCTCTGGCAGGAGGGTCCTCTGGCAGGAGGGTCCTCTGACCCTCTAACCTGCACCTTCCTCATCTCTAAAGGAACGTTTCATGATCCATCTCACAGGTGATTGTGGGGTAACTCCTTGCTAGCTATGAAGCACCGTTTACCTGTTCGTGGATAGGAGGCAGTGGTGAGCAGGGCAGAGGGAAATCCTTCCAAGAAGAGATTTGGACAAGAAGAGGGTACAGGTGGCCTGAGACCTGTGGCCCAGGTTTGGGACCTTAGCATGTGCTTTTCCCTCTGCTGGGAATGCCCTCCCCTCCCCCCTCTTCTCATGACTGGGTTTTTAAAACTTTCAGCTGTCAGCTTAAATGTCCTCTTTTCAGAGAGATGTTCTCCCTTCCCACCGCTGGTAGACTGGCCTGAGTCCCTACCTCGGCCAGCCCTGGGGGCTTTCCCTGACTCCTCCACTTCATCCCAAACCTCCCTACGATATCCAGCCCTACCTGTGTATGAATTATTCAGGGAGAAGCTGAGGACTCATTATGGGGACAGATATTCCAGCAAAAGCCATCTGGCTGGAGAAGAGAGAGAGTGGGGTGGCATTTATTGTCAGGAAGCAATTTCTCATGGTAATTAAATTCTCACACGTGTGTGTGTGTGTGGTGTGTGTGTGTGTGTGTGTGTTGGGGAGATGTGTTTAATCACTGTCCCCCCCCACCCAGGGTCTAATCTAGCCTGTGTCATACCAAAGTCCTGGGTCTAAATAGCACCACCCTTCCCCTGACTTGGGGGAGGAGGGGTGATGTCAGTTCATGTTTTTGATTAAAGAAAAAAAAAAAGAATCAGAGCCTCAGTGAGGTTTCATGAGAAATGGTGGGAGCAGCAGGGTCGAGGGGAGCTGATTATGTAGATGTGTTTAAGCTCTCACCCGGGGATGGATGGATTCCATAATCCCACCGGGGGCTGAGACCCCGGCCGTGTTTGCTGGCTCAGATGCAGCTGGGGCCATTTCTCAAGTTCATTTAGGAAGGGGATGAGCAGGTGCACAGGAGGAGGGGCTGCCTGTCAGGTGAGGGTCCTGCGGGGTGGGGAAGAGTTGTGGAGGAGCCCTTTCTCTTCTGCAGCACGTACTCAGCCTCTGTCCCCACAGGTGTGTCTGCCTCTGGGCGACACTTTGTTGCACAAATGCTAACCCGGCCTCTGCTACAGACGTGCTGTGTAGCCCTGAGCTTGTCCTCTGGTCTTTCTGCTCTTGCATTTTCAGTCTGTAAAATTGGGTGAAGCTTTGGAGATAGATGGTGGTGATAGTTGTACAGTAATGCAAATGTATGTTATGTATATTTTAACACACACACACAAATTCTAAAAGAAAAATCAGGTGAATCTGTAGTTTCCTTCTGGTCTTAATGTTCTCTGGATTGATGATACTGGATTCAAAGAAATGCCAAAGGGCTTATCATTATTCCAAGAACAGGCTGTGTGACCTCAGCTAAGTCTGTTTCCCTCTCTGATTCCACTTCCTTTGGTGGTGGCAGAATCGCTTCTCCACACCTGGCCAGTTGCTTCCCCTCACTCCTTAAGTTTCCTGCCATGTCTCTGAAGTTTGCCCCCTCTCCAGAGCCTGGACACCCCCTGTCTTTGGATCCCCCAGCATCACTCGTCTCAGCCTTTGGTGGCTTTTCGTAGAGGCTGAGGGGGACCTCTGCTTGGCTATTGAATGAGCCATTGAGAATTTCATGGATAATTCAGGAACATAAGTCAAACAGGAGGCTGGAAGCTCTGGATTTATGAAGAAAAATGAGTCAAACTTGGCAATTTATGAGCAGCTCAGAATAGCAGCATGGTTGGGGGTGGGGAAGGCTGGAGGACTGCTCTGAAGGGTTGGGGGCACAGTTGGGGGAGGCAGAGGTGCTAGTGGGGCTGGAGAGAGCATAGGGAGCCTGGGCCTTAGCACCCAGACCACTAGCTTTGTGGGAAGTTGTCTGTGCCCTGGACAAATGGGCAAGTGTTGTCCAGTGAGGGGGCAGGGACTCCTCAGGCATCAGAGGGAGGGTCCAGCCCACAAATCCTAATTTGGTCTCCCTGTGGCCTGGCCTTGGCTAGGTACCCAAGAGAAGAGAGGTGAAGGCAGAGAGGGGGCACATTCTCCAGCCTTGCGGGGTACATGGCCAGAATGGAGAGGCTTAGCTGGCCTTCAAGGGGGAGAGAGAGGGAGAGAGAGAGAAAGAGAGAGAGAGAGAGAGAGAGAGACCCTCACTTGTCCAAGAGGCTTGTTTTTGAGGTTTTTCCAGTCTTCCAGGTGGGGCCCACAGTCTGAAGGTGGTGAGATACTTCACATAAATCCAATCCTAGCAGCACAGAGGGTCATCCTAAAGGCCACCCCAAGGTCAAAGCCCCTGAAATTTTATGGGTCCCAGTAGAGGTGGGGAGGGGTGGGAATCTGACTGGCTTTGCTCCCATGGCTGACAAGTAATGTCTTGTCCCTGTCACCTCCCCAGCATGGTTCCTCCTGGATAGTTCCACCTTCTATCCAGTTTCCTCCACTTGGGATGGACTCCAAGCATTGCATTCACAGGCACAAGGTCTAATAAAAATGGCTTATGTCTGAGGATCAGGGATGGAGAGAGTAGGGATGAGCCCCAAGTAGACACTGCTTGTCTGGGTGTCATGGAAAAAGTTCACATCACCCATTAGGGCTCAATTGCCTCATCTGAAAAATGGGAATGGCTTTCCCTTCCATCAGCCCCTCTCATATACTTACTCATACAGCTCATAAACTGTGATATGACTGAAATAAAATTATGAATGAATATGTGTTTGTAATCCTCTAAGGTGTTGTATTGAGGTGGTAGATTCTTTTATTAATTTTCCATGGGAAACAACCTCAATCACCTCTCCTTCTTGGGCTTTAGATTCCCCATGTCTGAAATGAAGAGATTAGACCAAGTCAACTCTCAGTCTCTTCCAAGTTGAACAACATCTAATCCTATAACTATCTTGGTATCTCAGTTCCTGATCAACACATTCCTAGTTGAGGGTGGGGATTTAGGGTCCAGAGCTTGGAGGAGGCAGGATTTTGTTCAAACAACCACTTAATAAAATGATTTCTAGGTAGGGGGCCTTACTGCTTTCTCTTAATCTCTTCCAAGGCCCTACTGAAGATATGGCTAGATGTGTGCATTCTTCTGACTTAGATGGGTGGGACTGTCCCTTAGAATGTATCAGAAAAATTTCCCCAGAACTCAGGTTATACAATGCGGAACATTCCCATTTTAAGAATCAAAGGACATGGAATGTCAAGGGGCTTAAAGGCTCCTGAGGTAAGGGTGAAGACGCACTGTTGACTTGGGAATCATTATTTAGGATCAACAAATAGTTATTGAGCTCATACTTGTACCAAATGCCGTTCCAGGTGCTTTCATATTCATTTTTCTATTTGGTTCCATAATAATCATGGGAGGAAGGCAGTGTTATTGTCTTTTGGTAGATGAGGAAGCTGAAGCTCAGAGAAGTAGAGGAGCTGTCCAAGGTCACAGAGCTGGGAGTGGTGGAGCTGGGACACAAGTCCAGGTCTATCTGATCTCAGAGTCAGAGCTTCCCCTGGAAAGTGACTTCTTATTCCAGGGTCACTTTTATGTCCATTAAAGCCACAGTGTCATCTCACCATTGGTCTGTACTGATTTCTCTTTGATTATGGTGATATTTTCCTGTTTCTTCATATGTCTAGTACTTTTGGATTATATCCTAGACATTGTGAATGATATATTGGAGAGACTTTGGATTCTACTATATTCCTCTAAAGAGTGCTGATTTTTTGTTTTTAATTTGGCTGAACTCACACTTCAAACTTTTATCTCCTCTCTGGTGGGCAGCAGCTGAAATCTCACTTCAGTTCTGGTAATCTTAGCTGGGCTTTTTGGAGTCTTCCCTGTGCATATATGTTGAAGGATCAGCCAGAGATTTGGGTAGAGTTTACATATAGATGTTAGAGCTTAATCTCTGTGGCTCTCTCCTTTCTGGAATTTCTGCCATCACTTTCAGCTGTTGTGTTCATCCACACTTTCTCTGATTCTTCAAGCCACTAAGGCTGCAGGTTTCCTAAAAATTGAACTATCCTGTAGGACACTGACTGTGGTCTTCCCTCAGGAGGAATCCTTTAAAAACATGAAATACACCCATTGTCCTTCTTCCAAGTGTCAATTACTCTCTGATTTCTGCCTGCTTTTTGTTTTACCAGTGTCTTTAGGTAGTTTTAAAATATTTTATCCAGAGTTTATAGGTTTTTTAAAAAAATATTTATTTACTTGGATGCACTGGGTCTTAGTTGCAGCAAGTGGGCTCCTTAGTTGTGGCATGCAAACTCTCAGCTGCAGCGCCAGGGAAGTCCTCTGAGTTTATAGTTGTTTTGTGTGGGAGGACAGGTCTGATAGGAGCCACTTGACCGTCACTGGAAGTTTTGTTCTCCTTTTGAGCACGAGGTTCCTCTTACGGCTCTTACTAGACAGGGTCTGTTCTTAAAGCTACGCCAGGCCTAATAGTTTCTAGGAATCTGGTATTTAACTCACAGTAGTAAGTATTTATGTGTTGTCACTGGCTTTTGGAAATGTGCAGCTGTGTTCATGACAGACTTCTGGGTGGCTTTGCATCACGTGCGTGTTCCCTTCAATATCACCTCTCTTGGGAAGGATCACTTCTAGACTGCAAAGGGCATCCAACCTCAGGTCTCCCTTCCAGGTGCCATCATGCAGGGAGGTGGAGGGGCAGGCTTTGTCCTTCTGAGAAGCACCCTTTGGCAGTCTCCACTGGGAGGACAAGAGGGGTCAGGAGGGAGAAGGAGACAGATTCTCCAACTCACCAATGTCATCCAAGTATGTATCTCTTTAAACTCTGCCTTAGGGAGTTTGTCAGATGGCCACCACCTGTCCAGGCTCCTCCAGACACCTTCTGGAGCTGCAGGTGTGTGCCAAGGGCTGGAGAAAATTGGCTCTTTCCCTAAGTTCCTTTTCTCTTTTGTTGGCGATATCAGAAAGGCCAGAGCATCATGGCAAAATCCATGTTTTTTAAACTTTTTAGTTATTTATTTATTTTTGGCTGTGTTAGGTCTTCGTTTCTGTGCGTGGGCTTTCTCTAGTTGCGGCGAGCAGGGGCCACTCACGATATTGCGGCCTCTCTTGTTGCAGAGCTCAGGCTCCAGACGCGCAGGCTCAGTAGTTGTGGCTCACGGGCCTCGTTGCTCTGCGGCATGTGGGATCTTCCCAGACCAGGGCTTGAACCCGTGTCCCCTGCATTGGCAGGCAGATTCTCAACCACTGAGCCACCAGGGAAGCCCCCCATGTGTTTTAAAAAGTGTTCCTTCTTTGTAGAGGGGTTGTTTTTCTTTCCCTTTTCATCTTAAAAAAAATCTTGTGTGTTAGAGAGGTGAAGCCAGAAAGAGAATGTCCCTCTGATGGCTGGGAGTTATTGTTTTAAAGGCTTTACTTAAGCCGCTCTTAACAAAACTCAAACATCTGGCTTGTGGCACCTGAGTGCCAACTTTCAGCTTGAACTGAATGCATGAAGATGGCAGGCACCCAGGCTGGAGGGAAGGAGGGCAAAGCCTGCTGTGGCGTTCTTGGCTGTCGTTGTTGTCATGGCCATCATGACCACTGTCTGTGCTGTGCGTTCTCCGTGGGGCAGGGACAGGGGCAGGGGCAGCAAACCATTTTCTCGAGTATGTCTTTATGCTAGAGACATTCTGCTAAGGGGAATGTATCCATGTCCAGCTTTCAGGGCTTAAAATCTAAAAAAGAATCAGGCCTTAAGCCTAAGAGAAGCAGGGCTGGCGGGAAAGGGAAGGAAGGTTGTATTATATTTATCCAACACATGTTCTGTGCCAGGTATTTCATATCCATTGTCACGTTCAGTTCTTGTAACAACTCCATGAGGTAGGTGTTGATGGCCTTTCATTCCAGGTAAGAAAACTGAGGTCATAACTCGCTGAAGTTTACTCCATTGGCAAGTGGCAGAGTCAGGAGTTAATCTCAAGGCTGGTGCCTCTAGAGTCTAGGTTTCTTCCATCATCTCCAAACTTCATCAGGTCCAGCTTTCACATTTTACAAGCAGGGAGACTGAGGCCAGAGCAGGAAAGGGCCTTGGCCAAGGTTCCTTAGGTAGGAGGCAGAGCTGGCACTTGGCCTCTGTGCTTCAGCTGGGTGGTGGAGGATGAGTGTAGAATGGCGCAGCCTGAGGGCACCAGGGCTGTAGCCCCTCGGAAACTGCACGGCTCCCGGGACCTGGTGGCCCTTACCTGAAGCGTAGGGGTGGGATGATAAAGAATGCTGGAGTGGTTCCTGCTGATGCACCGCTGATCTGTCTGTGAGCATCTGTTCGCCTGCTCTCTGATCACTGTGTGGGCGGAATCTGCCCGTTAGTATTTCACTCCCGGGGTCTCAGCACAGCCAGGCAGTTAGGATGCCCAAGATTGGAATCTCTTGCAGCTGCCTCTAAATGTAGTCAGGAAAGCTTTCTCCTCTATTCTTGAGCCTCAGTGTTTCCAGCTGTAAGATGGAGGCAAGGGACCTGGCTTGGAGGATAGGAGCGATGGAGAAATTCCTAAATGATGTTTTGGAGGCCCTAGAAGTTAAATCAGATGAATATAGGACATCCCTATCATGAGTTGGTCATTTGATCTTTTTCTCCCCACTCTCCTTGCTCTTCCCTTCCCTCCTTTCTTCCTTTTTCCTTTCATGACAGTTGTTGAGCATCTGAATGGCCGGGAAGAAGGAAGGACTGGGAGGTGGGACTGGGCAATGGAATTATGTAGGAAAGGGTGAGTATGTTTGGAGAACTTCTTGAGACTCTCAGGAACTGGGGGAGGCATAGGAAAGAAGGAAAAGAAACTTCAGTAAAGGTAAAGGTGGCCATCAGACCAGAGACAAGCCCCAGGAGAGGCCAGAGGAGGCGAATTTAGGGGGATATCGGGTCTTCACGTATTGAGAACCAGGCTAAGCCTGAAGAGACCCCAGCCAGGGTGGGGAATTCTGTGTCCTTTTCTATCAAAACCACACCTCGGAGTTCTTTTGTCCAGGATTACCCCAAGGAACTCAAGGAACCAGGCAGGGGCTGCTGTAGGTCCTACTGGCTGGGATCCTCTCTGGAAGTTGCAGGGTCTGTGTCGCGAGTCTGGGGGAGGGGACCTGTTCTGTTGACATTTGGCAGGAGGTCTTTTTGTGGTCTAGATCCTAAGACAGTATGTCCTAGTGAGGCTGCCCGTGGGATCCTCCAGTGCTTGGTCCATTCTGCCCTTGGCACTCTGTTCCCACCAGTGAATTGGATGGGGGAGCTGTTTCTCTTTGAGGATTGCAGTGTCTCAGAGACAGGGACTCTGTCGTGTTCACCTGGATATCCCCAGCCCCTAGCCTACCTGTGGCTGATCAAAGTCAAGGCTGAGGCAGTATGGAAGAGCAGAAAGAATAGGGATGTTCAGGTTGATCAAGTCTGAGTTAGCATTCAAGTTCTGCCACCTTTGAGCTGTGTGACCGTCAAAGGTCAGATTCCCCTAGTAACATATTCAGTGACCTAAATTTGTGTGGGGGAGGTTTATAGGGGTGTGTGCTCGAGAAGAATACCTATACGGGAGCGAGAGAAGCAGGATGGGGCAGAGGGAGAAGTCGCGTCGTGGTGCGGTTGCAACAGAGGCCTCAGCTGATGCCATGGGGAGTCCTGGGGCTGGAGTGGTCCTTGAGAGTTGTCCAAGATTGAGACAAAGGAGCCAGACCTTTGTACCCCCATTGTCCAGTCATTGCATGTGGGCTCCCAGGGAAGGGGTGGCAGCTTTGACAAGGCAGCTTTCAGCTGAGGGCAAATGCCTGAAGCAGGACTCAGCTGTGAACCTCAGTAGTTAACAGTGCTGGCAGCTGGGGTAGTGAGGGCCTCAGCCCTGGAGGGATAGCATCCATCACAGGGATTTTGAGTAAGCTGCTTAGCTTAACTGAGCCTCAGTTTCCACAATTGTGAAAGGGAGACGATTGATTTGTTCAGCACCTCTTTCAGGTGCTGGGAAACATGGCAGCAAACAAGACAAAGTCCCCACCCTCAGGGAGCTTACATTCTAGCTGGAAAGAGAGATGACTAGAGTTAGAGGTTGCTAAGTTCTGGGGAGAAACCTAAGACAGAAAGGAGACAGACTGCTGAGTTGGGTAGTTCTCTATTTTATATATGGAAGGCAGAGCAGCAACCTGAAGGAAATGAGGGAGGGTGCCATGACACCATCTAGGTCAAGGTTTCTCAACGTCGGCACTGCTGACATTTTGGATGGGATAATTCTTTGTTGTGGGGTTCTGTCCTGTGCATTGTTTGATGTTTAGCAGCATCCCTGGCCTCTACCCACTAGATGCCAGTAGTTCCCTCTCTCCTGTTGTAACAGCCAAAAATGTCTCCAGATATTGTCCCCTGGGAAGTGGAATTCTCCCCTGGTTGAGGACTTCTGGTCTAGAGGAAGAGAATCCCAGGCAGAGGGAACAAGAGCAAAGGCCGAGAGGTGAGAGCGTGCTTGGTACGTCCATGGAACAGCGAGGAGACCGGTGTGGCTGGAATGGAGTGACCTGGGGAGAGCGGGGGCAGAGGGGATGGAGAGATGGCGGATCATGAAGGACCTTGTAGGTCATTGTCAGGATTTTGGCTTTGACTCTACATGAGAAGGAAGCCCTTGGAGGGTTTTGCACAGAGAAATGATAATGATCTGGCTTATATTTAAAATGAATTCCTCTGACTTCTCCTTCACAGTGGTGATGGAAGATTAAACATGAGGTTTCTGACACACAACAGGGGCTCAATAAATGTGCCTGTCATCCTTAAGAACAGGTGGAGTGCACCCTTGGTTTGCATTTGAGGTCATTGTGCAACTTGGCTACCATCCCATCCTAGGAATATATAATCACGTTTTTGTGACTCAGGCCTAAATGAGGACCCAAGAATTTTAAGAGCTGGAAGGGGCTTTCAGGTGAGCGGAGCCTAAACCATTTATTTGAGAGAAAAATACTGAGCCTAGGGAGGTGAAGTAACCTGGACAAAGTCTCCCCCTGCGTCAGTGGCAGTGCTAGGGTTAATCTCTGTAGACCTACTCTTTGTGAAGGGAAGTCTTTGATGGTGACCTAGTTTGTGCTGCTGCCTTATGTGTGTGGGTTTTTTTTTTTTAATTAAAAAGAGAGATAAAATTCAAAGACAAGAAGGAAGTGCTCAAGGCTGGATGGGCTTTTGCACAAATAAAGGATTTGACTGGAAAATTAGTCGTAAAATAATAATCATCTAAAGATGGAAACCGGGAAGCCAGATTGCCAAGTCAGCACCATAGTAGATCCTTTCTGAAGTAGTGGAGCTACCATGTTGTTTCTGCAGAAGGGGCAGAAGGAATGGTTGCTGTGAGACCCACTTACAGCCGCTTTGTGTTCTTGGGTTTGAGTGATGTTTTTCTAATGGGTGAGTCCCATTCTTAGATGGGAAACGAAGGCAGAGATAACCTTGAATTTGACCCCACTGACTGATGATGTTCATTGTGGTGTAGACAGAGCCTGGATGTAGGGCCCTGGGATCTGGGCTTTATTGGTTCGCCACTGTCTGGTTTTGTCACCTTGGTCAAGTTATGAAAAGTTCTGATACTTCCATTTCTTCACTTCTAGACCAGGGTCAGTATTTCCTCCATTTTCCCAGGGTGATCCAAAGAGAAAAACACTTTATCTCCCAGTTTCTTGGCTCAGTACTTTGCATTGAATAGGTGCCTGATGTACATTTGTTGAAGGAATGAATATTTATAGGGAAAAATGAGGTGATGTATGGGAAACATTAAAGTAGAGCATGAAGGATTTTGTAAGAATCTCTGAATATTGGTGGGTGAACTCCTGGTCTCTGGTGAGTTGGTGGGTCCTAGATTGAGAGGTTCCTTTTGTCCATCCACCTGCCACAGGCCACACTGTATGGAAACTTTCCAAGTGGGAGAGTTTCTCTTCTGTGTCTTGTGAGACTTGCAGAGGGGTGATTCAGGTATCCGCATCTGGGGCACATTTCATTGCCAGGGCCTGATACGGGGGCCTTTCCTGACTCCCATGGGCAGTGGTAGGAGTAAGCATTCTCCCAGGGCTTGGGGACTTGCCCCAGTTCAGGCAGGACCACAGAAGACACAGTCCCTGCTCAGGGTGACTTCCTCAGGCCCTCAAAGGAAGCTTTGAAGTCTGTAGACCTGGGATTGAATCTTGGCTCTGTCAGTTGCTATTATGTGTTCTCGGGCAAGTTGCTAAAAACCTGCCTCAGTTTTTTTCATATGTAAAGTGGGATTATTATAAGCAACAAAATAAAAAATAGATAAATTGGACTTCATAAAAATTAAAAAACTTTTGTGGATACTATCAAGAAAGTGAAAAGACAGCCTACAGAATGGGAGAAAATATTTTCAAATCATGTATCTGATAAAGGACTTGTATTTAGAATACATAAAGAACTCTTACAACTCAATAATAAAAAGGCAAATAACCCAATTAAAAATGTGCAAAGGATCTGAATAGACATTTCTCCAAAGAAGATGTACAAATGGCCAATAAGTACATGAAAAGATGCTTAACATCATTAGCTATTAGGGCAATGCCAAGCAAAACCACAATGATATACCACGTTATAATGGTAGGATGACCATAATCGAAAAAGACAAGTGTTGGTGAGGATGTGGAGAAATTGGAACCCTCATACACAGATATTGAGAATGTAAAATTGTGCAGCCACTTTGGAAAAACAGTTTGGCAGTTCCTTAAAAAGTTAAACGTGAGTTACCATATGATTCTGCAATTCCACTCTTATGTATTCACAAGAGAAATGAAAACGTGTCCACACAAACGCTTATACACAGATGTTCATAGCAGCATTATTCTTTCTTTCTTTCTTTATTTGCAGTACGCGGGCCTCTCACTGTTGTGGCTTCTCCTGTTGCAGAGCACAGGCTCCAGACGCGCAGGCTCAGTGGCCATGGCTCACGGGCCTAGCCGCTCCATGGCATGTGGGATCTTCCCAGACTGGGGCACGAACCCGCGTCCCCTGCATCGGGCAGGCAGACTTTCAACCACTGCACCACCAGGGAAGCCCCACAGCATTATTCTTAATAGCCAAAAGGTGGAAACAAACCAAATGGCCATCGACTGATGACTGGATAAACAAAATGTGGTATGTTTATGCAATGAAGTATTATTCAGCAATAAAATGAATGAAGTACTGATACATGCTGTAGTAGCATGAAGTACTGATACATGCTGTAGCATGGTGAACCTTGAAAACATCATGCTAGGTTAAAGAATCTAGTCACAAAAGATCACATACTGTATGCGTCCATTTATATGAAACATCCAGAATAGGCAACTGTATAGAGATAGGAAGTAGATAAGTGGTTGTCTCCAGGGGAATGGAAGGGTGGGTGGAGTGAAAACTAAAAGGTGTGGGGTTTTTGGGGAGAGGTAATGAAAACATTCTAAAATTGGTAGTGGTGACGGTTGCACAACTCTGAGAATATACTAAAAACCATTGAACTGTGTACTTTAACGGGTCAGTCGTAAAGTATGTGTATTGTATCTCAACAAAGCTGTTAACCAAAGAAAAATGGAGTTACTAATAGGTCTACCTCTGTTTCCTTGTGAGGGTCAGTGAGATAATGCACAGCATCTGGTATGTAATGAGCTCCCAGAATATGCTAATTATTTTATTATTAACATTATATAGGAGGGAATTCCCTGGCGGTCCAGTGGTTAGGGCCCTGCACTTTCACTGTAGGGGGCACGGG
The DNA here is from genome assembly GCF_963924675.1 of Phocoena phocoena. NCBI lineage: Eukaryota > Metazoa > Chordata > Mammalia > Artiodactyla > Phocoenidae > Phocoena > Phocoena phocoena. The sequence goes on along the minus strand of NC_089237.1, from coordinate 38,516,588 downwards.
TTCGATCCCTGGTCGGGGAACTAAGATCCCACAAGCCACACGGCTCAGCCAAGAAAAGAAAAATTATATAGGAGATAAGGGACAAAGTAACTAGCACAGTTCTTGACAAAGAGTTGGTGGCTGCAGTGTTAGTGCCCATCCTGTTCTTTGTACAGGCAAATCTGAGAGGTGCAGAGAGACTCCCACTGAATCCAGGTCTCTGGTCAGCACATGCTTTTAGATCTTTACACCTCCAGTTTGGAGACCTCTCGTGTTAAGCAGCCTGGGGAAAGATTGGTTTGGGCCCCATTACAGGGTTATTAAAACCACAGACCTTTACGTTTCTCTGGAGAAACTCAAAGGGGCATTTGTGGGCTAGGGACCAGTCTGTCAACCTGTCCCTGTTTCACCTCCTCTTGTCCCTGTTCCTCACTCAGTTAGGGACTCAGCAATTTCTTTTCTTTTTCTGGGATTACTCAGTAAGGAGCTGAATTATTGTTTTTATTAATGGGACTCCCTGAGCATTTTCAATTTGAATCCTTCCCTGTAGCCTAAGTCTCCCTGCCCCAATTTCTCTTTGTAATGTGGATTAGCTACTTGGAAGGATATTTTACATTATTTTGCTCCCAGGAGGGATGGAGAAGACAGGGCTGATATGGGGGTTGTGTGGGAGGCTTGTACAAAGGTGATAGTTTTAGTGATTTTAATTCTACCCCCCACCTCTGGTCCAGGACAGAGCTGTCATTCGCCCTCCTTCTCCTCCAGCCTCTCTCCACTCTGTCCCACACACCCCATGTGGGTGTGGTAAGAGGGAGTTATGGGGCTGAGGGAGAAATGCACCATGTGGATTCCTTTATTTCCCCACTGTAAGGTCTAGTACACACAGGGAGTTTCAGGGGCCCGGTTTCACATGGGACATGTGTGAAGGAGAGGGAGAGAGATTGAGTCTAGTGGATGCTGGTTGTTCTCTGGGGTAGCTTCAGCCACAAGTGAGCTGCCTCACCCACAGCCTTACCCCTCCCAGGGGTGGTCTGCATCCAACGACTGCTCACTGTTGGGAGGGAGGTATAAGGGCTCGGCCCCTTCCTCAGAGTGGGACAAATCTGAAGGGCCATCTTAGCTCCATCACTCGCTGTGGGATCTGCTGAGGCCTTTGCTATGACTATATCACAGTTCAATTCCTCCCTCCACACAATCCTGCTTCCCTCACTCCTGAGATAGACACAAGCAGCCTCTGACATCCAGGAGCTGGCCTTACACTTAACCTAGGCCCGTTAGACATAAACCCTCTTACAGAACACTGGACGAGGCCAGTCAGTGACCATGATCAAGGGCACAAAACAAGACCACTCTGTAATCTCATCTAAGCAAAAACAAAAGCATGATCACTGTGCAAACCACAAAAATAAACATCCTCCTTTACTGACTAATGTGAGTGATGCTGCTTCTTTTCCCAACTACGGCTTTAGCCTCACTTTGGTCTCTCTCCTTCTAGATTAGATTTATTAAGCCATCCGAACATAGAATATAATCACAGATGCGTATGAAGCATAGAAGAACCCTTGTTTCCTAATAGCAGCCAATTCAGAGCAAAATTGAACCATCTCCTAAATCACCTAAAATGAGTCCAAATCCTTTAGGTCCTCTTTAACATCCCCTTACTGAGATGTCCTACAAGTCCTCGTGATGTTCCTCACTGCAGCAAGCAGTAACGCCAACTTGCTCACCTGTGGAGGTGTTCCTTGGGGTCTTTGGCTGGAGGCATTGATGCTCTTCCATGGGTGTCGACCCCCAGGAAACTCCTAGGAAAGTTTCTGAACATGAACCTCCATCTACCTAAATCCACCTGAGAAAGTTAGTGCCAGGAGTGGCCCAAGAGGCAGCACCTAAAATGATCTTGGAACTGAAGGGCAGAAAAATCTGAATATCAAGGCCAGTTTACTTCTCCAAGATCATAACCATGACTGGGAAGGAGTGGGATCCCTGGACTTGCGATGGGAACATCTGGGTCAGTGCACCAGAATATCATCAATCTTCAGATCCCTCTGGTCCTTTGGGCCTGCAGATGGCCTGATCTTCCCTATTAAAGGCCACTCACCTCCTCTGCTCTGCCCTTGCTGGAGGATGATGCAGAGGCCTTGGACAACATACACTGCCCTTAGACTACAGCCCCACCTCTCCTCTGGTCGTCAGACAAATTACTGGGGTAAAGTCAACACATAACTTGGCTGGAGGAAGTGCTGGGTCTGCTATAAAAGGGAAGGGACTTTATACCCTAGTTGTTGCAGGACCCAGACAGTGTGTTCCAGCAGGAGTGAGTGAATATGTACAGGATCCCTTACAGTGCAAGAGGGATAGGAGGCACTCATTCTCCCAGCTGCTGGGAGTGTTGGCAGCTGATAGCTCTCAGCTGAGTCCTCCAACAGTTTCCCTCAGCTGAAGAGGGCTACTAAGACCAGGATTACACCTCCTTCCCAACATAGGCTTCATTCAACAACTGACAATGGTCTGGGGACGATAAAATTCCGGCCCCCTCTCCTCAAAGTGGGATGACTGGAGGGCCATTCCAACTCCAGAGCTGTCTTTGGGAATCAGATGAAGCCTTTGTTGCAACTGCATTGCAATTGGTCTCCTCTGCCCATTTCTTCACCCTCTCCTCAGGGTTGATCCTGGAGGCACTCCCATAAATTTCCGGTGTGTAAATTTCTGTTTTATTTCCCCAGATAACCCAATCTTAGACAATGAGAAAGAGAATGAGAAGAAAGAAGATGTGAAAAGCAGGAATAATGGAGGAAAGGGGATGAACCCTCTGAAGATATGGGTCCCTCTCTGGAACTCCAACTGAGGCTAGATGTTTCAGCCCTCATTTCAGTGCAGAAGGCTCTGCAGGGGGTGAGACTGGCCCATTAAAGTGACATAAAAGGGCAGTTCTCCATTAACAACTAGAAGCGGGGCGGAGCTGTGGAACAAGAACAATGGGAAAACAAGATAGGTTAGTTGGACATGAAAAATAGTACTGTTGAGATAAAACTCAATATAAGGTTTGAAAGGTAAAGTTGAAGAAAATTCTCAGAAAGTAAAAAAAGAAAAGGACAAGAAAAATAAGAGAAAAAAAGAAGAGACCAAGAGGAGCAATCCAGGAGGTCTAACATCTAAGTGATGGGTGCTCCAAAGCAGACAGAGGGCTGAAAATTATCAAGAAATAATGCAAGATAATATCCTAAAGCTGGAAGACCTGAATCTACTTATTGAAAGGACCTGTGAATACTAGACCAGTTGGATAGCCATATGAAAAAGAAATGAACATTAATCTTGGTCACATACCATATACAAAAATTAATTCAGGATGGATCATAGACCTAAATGTGAAAGGTAAAACAGTATAGTTTCTAGAAAGCAAAAAAACCCCAGAAGAATAGCTTCATGTCTTTGGGATGGGCAAAGATTTCTTAAATAGAATACAAAAACCACTAATTATAAAAGAAAAATCACTAAATTTAGGCCCTATTAAAATTAAGAACTTCTCTTCAGTAGAGATGACGTTAAGAGAGTGAAAATACAAGCCAAAGACTTGGAGAAGTATTTGTAATACATAAACCCAGCACAGAAGGTATATCTAGACTGTGTATAGAAATCCCACAAACTCATAAAGAAACTGTAAAAATGAGCAAAAGATTTACAAAATAAGTCAATAAAATGTCAATAAAGAAGTACAAAATGGTCAATAAACACACTCAAAGATGCTCAATATTATTGTCATCAGGAAATGCTAATTAAAACCACAATAAAATACCACTATACCCCTACTTGAATGGCAAAAATAAAAGGTCTGAAAGTACTGATGAGAATGTGGAGCAACTGGAACTCTCAGACATTGCTGCTGGTAGTTTAAATTTGTACAACCACCTTGAAAAACTGTTTGGCAGCATCTACAAAAGCTAAATTATATGCCTACCCTGTGATCCAACAATTCTACTTCTAAATGTAGACTGAAGGGATGTGAATACTTATTTCCACTAAAAAAACATACACAAGAATGTTACAGAAACATTGTTCATAGTAGCTTAAAACTGGGGACGGTTCCAAAGGTCCATTGCCGTTTGTATAAATAAATTGTGGTATACGCAAATGGAATATTATGCAGCAGTGAAAAAGAACCAATAAACTCTACATGGAGCAACATGGGTGAATGTCAAAGACATAATGTTAAGCAAAATAAGCTAGGCACAGAAGGATACATACTGTAAAAGTTCATTCATATGAAGCTGGTGAAACTAGTCTATGGTGATAGAGGAGAGAATAGGGGCTACTCTTGGAAAGCTGTCAAGCAGGAGGAGGCATGAATGAATTCATTAGATACTGGAAATGTTTGTATCTTGATATATATTTCTGTAGTTTACAATATGTAAGTTACAAAACTACATGTAAATTCCAACTTAAACAAATAAGAAACGGCCCACTGAGTGCCCAACACAATAAATGAAAAAAGTCCACACCAATTTTGCACATCATTGTGAGTCAGAAGAACGACAGGAGAAAGGAATATTCTAAAGATTGCCAAGAGGGAAATCAGGTCACTTACAAAGCAGCAAGAATCAGACTGGCTTCAAACTCTCATCAGCAACATCGGATACTTTATAATTCTGAAAGAAATGATTTTCAATCCAGGATTTCTGTATCCAGCCAACCCATCACGCAAGTTGCAAGGACTCATAAAATTTATCTCCTGTTAAATCCTTTTTAAGAAAGCGACTTGAGGATGTATTACAATAAATGAGGGAGTAATCCAGGAAAAGGGGAAAATTGGGAAGACAAGAAGCTGTAGTATATAGAATTCAGAAGAGCAGGGATGAGTTCCAGGGTAAGAGCTGTGCACAGGCCTGGAGAGCAACAATTCCAGATTGAAGCAAGAGGACCAAAGGTCCCAGCAGGCAGGGGTGGCGGTAATGGTGGTAGTCCCTAATGAAAAGGGGCACTAGATAGAATATGCTTTATTAAGACTTCTAGGACAAAAGAATAAAGAAAGACAACTTGAAACTTATAAGCGCACACGCGCGCACGCACGCACACAGCTATATCTGAAAGAGAACTGTAATTATAGCACACTACTTGGCTCTGCAATGAGTAGTCTTTACCTATGCACAATAATGTGCCTGGTGATTTTTTAGCAATTTTCATTTCTTAGAATTAATCCAAAAGGCTTATTATGGTTATAGAATAAATGTAAATATTATCAACTTTACCAACATAAAAGTATAAGTATGGATGACAGAAGTTAGGAGGAAGAAGTGGAAGAAGTGAGGTGAAGGGAAGGATAGGAGTATTAATACCCTCTTTTTACAAAGTGCAGATTCTCTTTTTGCAAAGTGCAACCCTAGAGGGTAGAAGATCACAGAGGTAACCAATGGAAGAACTAAAAATAGAGCGAGATATGGCAGGAGCGGGTGGAGGTGGTGCAAGAGAGGTAAATCCTTGTCTATTACAGTAGTAAGTCAATAGATTGTGTCTAAAACTGATGCATGAAGAAATATCAGGAGAAGCATATTATTTAGAAAGATGAAGGTAAATGTAAGAAGAGACGTTTTAAAAAGTTAGACGTGGCTGCCTAGGGGGAACAGATCTGGGAGTAGGAAGTAGTTTAGCAGGATACTGTATTTAACCTTGTGCATATATTATTTTGAATAAAACAGTTTTTTGGCATTTTTTTTCTTTTTTGTTTTGTGTTGAGGAAGATAGACATGGATCAGATCAAAGAGGAGATTATAAAAGCCTTTCTCTTTTTCTAAGGATCATCATGGTACCAAGGAACCCTGTGACAGACCCCACCTGGGAAAGGACTTGAAGTCATGCTTTGACATCTGGGGACTGGACTCATTCAGTTTTTATAGGGGCAGGGATTTGAGGACATTGAAATGTCACTAATTTTCTTGCCAAGGCTTCTCTGTGATAAACTTCATCCCGCCCTTCTTCTCCCTCAAAAATACAATTTTCAATAAATAGGAAGCTCATAAATAATACGGGGCACCGCAGCTCCTAATGAAACAGTGACAAATGTTATATCTTCATGGGATCAGGAGAAATAACAAAGGGGAGCATGGGGAGGGGCCTGGAGCCCCCTGAGCTTGTGAGATTTTATTAAAAATCCTTTAAGTTTCATGCAACCCATTAAAGCAATTCTTTTGCAAGATAATTAAACATCATTCAGAGACGTCACTGCATTATTAGGACACAGAGTCTAAGCTTCTGCAGGTGAAGGGTGGGCTTCGAATCTGGCCAAGAGAAAACGGGCTGGCCTGGATCCTCACCTTGGTCCCCTGCTGGATAACTGTATGGCCTGGGGGAGTTCCTGTTACCACCTGGGCCTCAGTCTCTTTATCTGTAAAATGGGAGAGTTGGACTGGGTCTGTGTTCCTAATCTGTTTGGGATGGTAGACAGATTTTTCTCCCTCCACAAAATGCACAGCCACACATACAATTTTGTAAATAATTTCAGAGGGCTCATGGCTCCCTGATGCCCATCTGTGATCCTCTAAAGTCATTTCAGCGTGGGTACTCCAGGATTCTATTCTTTTTCTTCTCTATGGGTTACAGCCTACAGCAACTGGCTATGGTTTTCATCAGACAGTTGTTTTAACAGCGTGAAGCAGAGCTCTTCAAGAAAGTCCTTGCTCTCCATAGGTACCACCTTTCACTAAGCACTGGCTGATGTTACATGCAAGCTCCCCTGACTTGCAAACATCTGATTTGGGAAGGTCCTGTATGATCAGCCAGCTGGCCAGTGCTGTACTCAGTACTGGTTCCCTTCAGATCCTCTTAGAGGAGACCAGCTCCTTGGGACTCCAAATCCCAGAGGTTCTAGCCTGCCTCCTGAAGCCATGATGTGAAGGGGAGCTCTATGTGGCTCACTCTCAAGGTTCCTAGTTCAACATCTGCAGGTTGCCCCAAACTCTCCCTGTTACACTGCTGCTGGAAGCCAATTTAGCAAATGATTTCCTCTACTTCGCAAGCAAATCTTCCCTCCCCCGCCCAGACTGGGAAGGCCTATGTACCTTGTCTGCTGTCCCTGCCTTGTGTCCAGGTCCACCTATTTTCCTGTGTGTGCCTGGCTGCTCGTCAGCCTGACATGCCTCTCCTGGCCCCCCAGTCTATCAGTAGCAATTAGAAGAGTAATAACTACGATTTCTCGAGCACCTTCTATGTGCTTGATGCCAAGCGTAGTATCCCCATCCCCATGGTTATAGAGGAGAAAACTGACACTCAGAGAGGTTAAGGAATGTGGCCAAGGACACACAGCTAGCAATGGCTATGGTAGGCAGACTTATAAGATGGCCTTCAGTGATCTTTACTTCCTGGTGTTCACACCCTTGTGTAATCTTCTCCCCTTTAGTGTGGGCTGGAACAAGTGACTTGAGTCTAATAAAGAGAATGTGATAAAGGTAATAGGATGTCACTTTTATGATTAGGTTACCAAAGTTTGTGACTTCCTTCTTGCTAGCAGACTCCATTTATTGCCCTCTGGCTTGTATGCTTTGGTGAAGCAAGATGCCAGGTGGGAGAGGCCGATGAAGCAAGGAACTTAGGCCCTCATTGCAACAGGCTGCAAGAAGCTCAGTCCGACCACGTGAGTGAGCTTGGAAGCGAATTCTTCCCCAATCAAACCATCAGATGAGACTGCAGGCCCTGGACTGACACCTTGATTGTAGCCTTGTGAGAAACTGTGGTTTGCAGAGGACCCAGCTAATCTGTACCCAGACTCCTGACTTGCAGAAGATGTGAGACAATGAATAAGCGCTGTTTTAAGCTGCTAAGTTTTAGGGTAATTGTTGCACAGCAATAGATAACTAACATGATGATCAAGCTAGGATTTGAAGCCAGGTCTGTTTGTTAACATTCTGGGTTGATTCTGCTGCACCAGGCTGCCTTTCTCTACCTCCGCCCTTTAGCCCCGGTGTGGAGGAGCTCCTGGCAATTTGCGGGCCCTGTAGCACCTCAGCGTCCAGCTCCAGGGCTCACATATGCAGTGGGGGTTGCAGGGGACAGCTACATAGCTCAGCCTGGAGGCTGGTGAGAGAGACCAGGAGACAGACTATCCACTTCTCACCTGAGCTTTAGCCTAATGAGGCTTATGACTCTTCAGGCCTCCATTTTTCTGTGTCAGCAAGGTTGTTGGATGAGAACATCATTAAGGTTCATTCCCACTGGCTCTTCTGAGTTAAAGTTGGGTCCTCAAGCTACAGGAGGCCCTTCTAGGTAGGCCCAGCTCCAGGATGAGTGTGACATCGCCTGGAGGGGCGTGAGATTTTGACAGAGGTTGTGGGAAGCTGCCCTGCTTGTTTCTGGGGAGGGCAGTTGTGCTTGAGCCCCTGGTGGGGTCCTGCCTTGGTCCCTGAAATTCCTATCTAACCACCATTTCCTGGAGGTCTTTCAGTGACCTTTGGGTTGGGGGAAGCCCACCAGAGTGGAGGCTTTGTTCCCAGAGCAAAGGGCAGGGGCAGTGGGACTGTGAGTGTGTGTTGAGAAGGGTGCTAACTCACTGGGCTTCAATAGGGAGCACTTATTATGTGCAGGGGGATGTGATAAATGGGGGCCCATCCTCCCTCTGTCTTAGTTCATTTCCCTGGCCCTGGGGTGATTTATGCAGTTGCATTTATTGTCCTGCGAGGCTAAAACAGAAAAATTATCCAACTTCTTTCTTCCTCTTCTTCCCTTGCCCTTTTCCATTTCTAGGCAGGGGCAGGGGTGAGAGGAGGTTTTTACCCTCTTCTATAAATTATAGCTGTGGACATGAAAAGATGCTCAGCATCACTAATTATTAGAGAAATGTAAATCAAAACTACAACGAGGGGCTTCCCTGGTGGCGTGGTGGTTGAGAGTCCGCCTGCCGATGCAGGGGACGCGGGTTCGTGCCCCGGTCCGGGAAGATCCCACATGCCGCGGAGCGGCTGGGCCCATGAGCCATGGCCGCTGAGCCTGCACCTCCGGAGCCTGTGATCCGCAACGGGAGGGGCCGCAGCGGTGAGAGGCCTGCATACCGCAAAAAAAAAAAGAAACCAAAAAAAAAAACCAAACTACAATGAGGTATCATCTCACGCTGGTCAGAATGGCCGTTATACAAAAATCTAGAAACAATAAATGCTGGAAAGCGTGTGGTGAAAAGGGAACCCTCCTGCACTGTTGGTGGGAAAGTAGATTGATACAACCACTATGGAAAACAGTATGGAGGTTCCTTAAAAAACTAAAAATAGGACTACCATATGACCCAGCAATCCCACTACTGGGCATATACCCTGAGAAAACCATAATTCAAAAAGAATCATGTACCACAATGTTCACTGCAGCACTATTTACAATAGCCAGGACATGGAAGCAACCTAAATGCCCATCGACAGATGAATGGATAAAGAAGATGTGGCACATATATACAATGGAATATTACTCAGCCATAAAAACAAATGAAATTGAGTTATTTGTAGTGAGGTAGATGGACCTAGAGTCTGTCATACAGAGTGAAGTAAGTCAGAAAGAGAAAAACAAATGCCGTATGCTAACGCATATATATGGAATCTAAAAAAAAATTGGTACTGATGAATCTAGTTGCAGGGCAGGAATAAAGAGGTAGACATAGAAAATGGACTTGAGGACATGGGGTGGGAGGGCGAAGCTGGGATGAAGTGAGAGTGGCATCGACATATATACACTACTGAATGTAAAATAGTTGGCTGGTGGGAAGCAGCAGCATAGCACAGGGAGATCAGCTCGGTGCTTTGCGATGACCTAGAGGGGTGGGATAGGGAGGGTGGGAGGGAGGCTCAAGAGGGAGGGGATATGGGGACACGTGTATGCATATGGCTGATTCGCTTTGTTGTGCAACAGAAACTAACACAGTATTATGAAGCAATTATATTCCAATAAAGATCCATTAAAAACAAAAATTATAGCTGTGGATACTCACACAGCCTTCTCTGCTTTCTTTGAACTGCATAGAGTCCCTGGGGTTCAGAGAGACCTCCTTTAATGCTCCAAGGAGGCAGAAAAGCAGAGAGCTTAAGAGTGTAGGCTTGGAGGCAGACCACTGTGCTTGAATCCTGGCTCCACCACTTACTAGCTGTGTGACCTCAGGGAAATTCCTTAACCTCTCTGAACCTCAGTTCTGTAGAATGAGGACAATAGTACCTTATCTCACAGAGTCGTTGTTAGTACTGAATGTGACAGAGTATGTAAAGGGCTCAGCATAGTGCTGGCACATAGTAGGCAGGCAGTAAATGCTAGTGATGATGTCTATTCACAGTCCTGAGATGTCACTAGCCTTAAGTCTGCTGACCTTGAACTCTGATTCTTCAAGGAGCTGTCAGTTGCCTGTCTGTCAAGTTCTGTTACTCTTTTGAAGGTGGCACTTTGGTTCTAATTTAACCTTGTTTTCCTGCTGCTTCTTGAATGGGTCCTTCAGTCTTGTCTCGGAGGCAGCAGAGGTGGGAGGCTGAGGAGGAGGGGCAGAGAGAAGAGAGTATGATGCTGGAACCCAGAGGCAGGAGGCCTGGCTTCTGAAGCCCATCTTTGCATATCTCTTTATAATTCACCAATAGTTTTCACTTTCTTCACCTCCTTTTTTCCCCCATCTGTAGAATGGAGGTTATCAACATGTGTGTTTTATTTTCACTTTACAGAAGAGAAAAAGTATGACTTAGAGAGGTAAAGTTGGTTGCTCAGAGTGACACAGCTAGAAAGAAGTAGAGCTGAATTCTAAATCTGATGTGTAGGCCCCTATTTAGGGCCTTTACCATTTTCCCAGGGCTGCTGGTGACCCTGGGTGAGTTCTTCTTTCTGGCCCTCAGTTCTCTTGCCTGGAAATGAGGTGCTGGCCCTAGACCATCCCTGAAGCCCCTTCAAGCCTGGGCTTCTTGTCCCCAGGTGGAACCCAGGTCTTTCTGGTCCTCAGATGGGAGGAGGAAACTTCTCAAAGTCTCTGGCTCAGTTGTTGATGGAAGACTTCTGCCTCAGCTTCACTGTGCCTTTGGAGTCTTGGGCCCTGGAAGCTGAGTGTCGTACTTAATTATTCAGAAACCCGTATATCCTCTGTAAGCAAGAAATCTACTTCGACAGGCAAGAAATGCCACAAATTGTTTCTTGCTCTTTGCTTCAATTCTGGAGTGGGAAGCAGGGGTTGGGAGTCGTCTCTGGCTGCCCGAGGTAAGTTCATGTTCACTTTTGGGTATGAACACTCCTATCTTATCCAGCTGTGTTAGGCCCAGGGTGGCCCATGGGTCAGGGGCAGGAGAGGCAGTCCCGTGGCCCAGGTCCCCATTCTCCCCATAGATCTGCTGAGGAGCTTTTGGAGATCAGTTATCCTCTTCGAGCTTCAGCTTTCTCATCTGAAAAATGGGTTCACATACACTCTGCCCTGTAAGGACAATGAGGTTGTGAAGATCACTCAGGACCTGAGAGAATTCCTGAATTCGAGGAGTTAAAGAATGTTAGTGATGGGATTCATCTGGTCCCTCTTCTGACCTGGGGCTTGGCAGGGTGGGAGGGAGGAAAGCTGCAGGAGAATGGACAGAGATGCTCTTGTTTCAGAAGTTTTCAGAGAAGCAGGATGCTCAGCCACCCCTCCTATGATTCCTGAGATTTCTTCTGCATGGGCTCTTGGGGAGATTCTACATCATCTTAGTATGGGGTCTTTGGGTCAAGATGGTAGGCAGTTGCTTTTGACTCACCAGGCCAGACAGAAAGTGAGGAGAAAACCAAGTGCTTACTATGTGTTGGTCACTGGGCTGTGGACTTTCCTGAGTTCTTTATTCTCTTTCGGCCACTTTGTGTGGCACGGATTATTTTGCCCATTTTACAGATAAAAAAGATTGAGGCTTAGCAAAATTGTCACTTGCATTAGGTCACATAGTGGCAAATAGCAGAGCAAGGATTTGATCTGAGGTACATGTGTCCCCTAGCTCCCTTTCCTGTCAAATTGTGGAGCATTGTCAGGAAAGTCGGCTTTCCAGGTGGAAAATAACTTGAATGGCATCCCAGAGCCCTGACTCTCTGCACTGATGCAGCTCAGTCAGAGTCAGCTGTTGGTCCTTGGTCAGTCATCCTTGTCTTGGTTCCTTGTCTCTATGGTTGGACATGGGCCAGGTCATTGGTCTTGGAGTCAGAACTTTAAGAGGAGGGAAGAGCGCCCCTGGTGGTGGTAGTGTGTGGGCACCATGCAGCCTCTCACCATCATGGATACCTCTACTATACCCCTGCCTCTCCTTCCACCAGGCCAGTGGACTCCTGGCCACATGAGGCTGCTGGTCCAAAGAATTTCTCAAGCTGGGGTCATGGCACCACTCACTAACCAATTATTAATTCAGTCACTTAGGCATACGTTTGACCAGCATGTAGTAAGCCTGACTAAGTCAGGCTCTAGGCTCAGCTCTGGGCTGTGTGTGTGTGTGTGTGTGTGTGTGTGTGTGTGTGTGTGCGCGTGTGTGTGTGTGTGTGTGTGTGTGTGTATGTACATGCATACACTAAGATGTGCCAGAGACCCAGTCTCCCAGGGAGGCAGCCTTGCTCTAGGGGCTGGGGTAGCAGCCTGAACTGGACAGAGCAAGGAAGGCATGATTAGTTCTTCAGTAGGAGTGGTGCAGAGGGGTTATCAGAGAAGCCAGCCCTCCCCTCACTGCAAAGCCTGCCTGGGGGGGATTTATTTAAAATGCAGTAGGTCTACCTACTGTAGACCACGCCCTGCCTTAGGCACTGAGTGAGGATTCAAAGATAATTCAGACCCTGTGGTCTCTACGTTTGGGTGGTCAGGTCCCCTCCCGCTGAGATATCAGCAAGGTATCTATCCTTCCTGTTGGAGGAGATACTTTCCAACCCATCCTTTGCTATGTGGACTAAGGTGGAATGTGCTTACTGTCTGGGGCTGGGGGATATTTCAGATGGGGCAAGACCAAGACAGGGAGAGCAGTTAGGTGACTACTGTGTTTGTCCAGGCAAGCAGTGACAGGGGTCCAGAGAGGCAGGTGCTGCCGGTGCTCTGCCCGTGCCCCTGACACTCAGCATTTCAATGTGCGGGGATCCAATGGCTGTCAACTCCAGCTTGTAACCTGAGACTCTGCCCCAGGGCTTTCTCTGGCTCCTGGAACTGCTCAGCCATCTCAGCAGGGCCAGAGAACACTCTCTACTAATCACTCAGAGTGAACTCACTCACTGGGCGGGATTACCCTGAGGTGTGCTCTACATTGTCTCCAGACACCCCTCCCCACCCCCAGTTGTCCTCTGTGGTAACCTGCTCATAACACATTCTGTATTGACTTCCTTCCTCCCCTGTTTCCCAGCCCCACCCTCCTACTGATGCTCCTAAATAAACATCTTGCCCTCAAATCCTTGTCCCAAGATCTGCTTCAGCGGAGCCTGACCTAAGACACACGGCCATGGAGACAGTGGGACTTGTAGTCAGATAGATCACAATGTGACCTTGGGCAAGATGCTCAGCCCTCTGAGCATCAGTGCCCTCCCCTGAGAGCTAGGGGTGGTGATAATGCCATGAGGGGTTTTGAGAATTCAATGATCGAGTGCTCCTGACCCACGGAAGATGCAGAATAAATGGGAGCTATTATGATTGTTATCTAATTGTGAAAAATTGGAAAACAATCTAGATGTCCAGTTATTAGCACAGTGTCAGTTGGGCTGGAAAGGGGGTGGTGGAAGGGGAGGGTGGGTGGGAAGCTCTTGAGACAAGTCAGGTCCAGATGTGAGAGTGGAGGAGGAGGAGAGCTGCCTGGGCTGTTGGTTTCACATTGGTTTCGGGCCCCACAGGTCTCTGGGGGAGTTTGGCTCCAGGAGGGATGTTCCTGATTTTTCAGAAGTGGTGATGAGGCTGGTGGGGGACCTGTGGTGCTGCACTGGCTGATAGGCCCTGAGGAATTTCCCTTTACGTCGTGAGCATCCCTAGTTTCAGGGTTCTGGTTCCCTGAGTCCACCTGCCACGGACCTGAACCCCACCACCCAGTCATGGAGCCTCATCTGATTGTCTTTCACCCCACCCGCTTTTGTGCCCAACCTTCACTGGGAAGTATTTATTACATATCAGTGTGATAAATGAAAAGTCATATTTTACTGTGAATTATCCCCAGCCCATGCGAAGCACAGATCTATAGCCTGGAGAATTATTAAGTGCTTACTACAGGAATGCTATAAAATCCTCATCATTTTCCCCACCAGCCTCTCCCACGAGGGAATGGGGAGAAAAGGGGACTGAGGAGAGAAGGGGCAGCTGCTTCAGTGGTGGGAGGGGGATAGGGAAGCATGCCTGGGCGGACCAGTTGGATTGCTCTGCTCAGAGAAGCCACCCTGGGGTGGGATCCTGGGGTTCCTGGCTTCCTGTGTTTGGCTGTGACCTTGGGTAAGGTTCTGGGAGGCCTCAGTTTCTCTATCTATAGACAGCAGCCATGGGCAGCAATGGTTTTGGAAGCTGTAAGCCACAAGCTATATCTGATAATGGCTGATAACATAAAGTTTAGTACTGTAATGAAATAAAGCCTACGACAAAGTGAATCTGACTCACATTTCACGGAGCTGCTGAATTAATTGTACGGTGTCGAGAGCCCATACAGTTTAGTTTTTTCTCTGATTGGGAGCCCCCATGTATCAACCAGGATTGCAGCAGGAAACAGATGGCACCCTCTCATTAGGATAATTCCAGGAAGGTATTAATAAAGGCACAATTTACAAAGGTGTGGGCAGGGTGTAGGGAAGCCACAAGGGATAGAGCAGTGCCTCAGGGCTAGGAACAGCTATTCCCTGGCTATACCCCTCCCTTGGGCTGCGAGAACGGGGAGAACGGAGCAGAAATCAGAAGCGAGAGGTAGCCGGGTGTGTGGTGCATGTTGCTCCACGGGGAGCTGTGACCTTCTGTCTTGAGGTCCTCAGGCCCAAGGTGGCCTTGCAGGGAGGCAGTGTGGGAAACAAGTACTTGTCCCCTCTCCTATGTCCTGCCAGGGCTCCCATTGGCCAGACCCAACCAGGAGGCAGAGGGAGTCAGGCGGTGATGGGGTCCATGCTGGGATGAGGGCAGGGTGAGGATGGAGAGTGGATCTGAGCGGGGAGCGGAAGGGACCCAGCCAACCCTACATCGCAGCCAGCCGCTGCTTGAATATTTCTTTCAGGACAGGGAGCTCACGGCCTCCCTGAGGTCCCGCTGTTGGGCTGCCCTAATTACTGGGGAGTTCTTCCTTCCAGCAAACTCAAGTTGGCCTCCCTATCAGTCCTCCCCATTTAACAATGAATGCCAATAGTTACTTGGCTTTGTGTGAGAGGTGAATGGTAAACAGTGTGACTACACTAGCATCAGTTTGCTTTGCATGACTGACCTACCACATGTTTACAGCATTTTATCTTTGCTGATTCTCCTGTATCTATACCCAGCAATGATGCTGATGCTTCCACTAATTCTGTGCACTACCAAAGGCTCTTGGAGGTCTGCGCTGTCACCTCAGTGCACTGGCTGAAAGACTAATAATTAGAATGAGGCTGATGTTTCAATTTGCAAAGTTCCCTGTGACCTTGTGTGAACTCCTGCTTCCCTTTATACCGGGCATGTTTTCTCCTTCTGGCCCTGAACCTGAACAGCACTTGCACAAGGTAGACCAGACATCCATCTCGACTGAAGCAGGGAAGGGGGACCATGCGTGCAGACAGATCGTCCCTCAGACCGTGTGAGGTCCTTGAGATTTGTGAGGACAAGGGAGGGGCAGGGTGTGTGCCTTCACGGTTTCTTTTTCCTGGCACCTTCTTCCGGGCTGCTGCTGCCTAAAACCCCACTTTCACTGACTCAGAGGATCTCAGGAATGAGAGGGACCTCAGAGGTCTGGCTGTTTTTCTGATGCAAAACCCTTGAGAGCAGGCCAGGAAGGTGGCCCGGTTTCTATTTGAATACCTCCAGGCACAGGAAGCTCACTACCTTACAAGTTAGCCTATGGATGTTTTAGAAGCTCTGATTATTATGCAATCAAGGAGAGTCCTGGCTGTTTTTAGGGTTTTACTGCTAATGACAGGGGAAATAGAAGAGGGCAAAGAGAGTAACAAACACTTGACCCAGGCCGGTTACTACTGTGGCTTCTGCTCAGTCTTTCTTATCTTTTTCTCGGAGAAGGGCCAGGAAGGCCAGTTCACCTTCCACTCCCTCCTCAGCCTGGAGCTCAGGCTTCCCATCAGATCAAGAGCTCCACGGGGCTCCCCTCCCGAGAGCTCTGCACTTGGTGGTGACCTGGATTAACCCTCCAGGCTGCTTCTCCCGTCACCCTGGCCCCTGCTCCGTGCCAGGCCCACTTCTCTTTCTGAGGCCTGGCTTCCTCTCAAACCTCCCTAGCTTAGCCCTCCAAATTCGCATCTCTTCTGGGACCCCCAGCTGCTCCACCCCCTCTGCTCTGTGCTCCATCAGAAAGCCATGGGCTTTCAGACCAGACCCTTCACTTCTGGGGGCTGGAAAGACCTCTGGGCTCTGAGGAGACTGGGGGGCAGAAGACGCAGGAGGCTGGGCCCCATGAGCTAGTCTTTTTAATAAGTCCTTTGTCCTGTCAAGGAAGCATGGTCTTCCTCCCCATCCCACCCCACCCCCATCCTGGTGGAGCCCTGCCACCCTCCATCCTCTGCCACCACTGCACCCAGGTGGCTGGCCCATCTCTTCTTCTGCCCACACCACCCTGCCAAAATCCTTGATGTGTTTACTGCATTTAAAAAAAAAAAAAAAAAAAGAAACTTTAAAAATCACACAGATAATGCTTGTTATTGTAGAAGAATTAGAAAATATAGGTAAGTGTAAAGAAGATAAAAGTCATCCAAAATCTACTGCCCAGAGATAACCACTGTTGAAATTTTGGGTGTATATCCTTCCAGACTTATATAAAGATATTTTTCTCCTTCCAAGAATGGCATCATACCATACGTGTTATTTTGCAACCTGCCTTTTCACATACATGAACATTTTCCCACGGCAATAAATATCCTCCCCAGCACTGTGGTTTATGTCTGCACAGTGTTCCGAGTGTGCGTGGCTCACCACTGGGGTTTTAATCCTTAGGGTGCTGGGGAGACTGCCCTCCCCTCCTCCATGTGTGGAGCGCACCCTCCTCCCTGGTCTGTTGAAAACTGCCCTGCTGCCCTCTGGCTTTCCCTCTTGCCCCATTTCTAGGAGCTCAGACAGGACTTGGTTTGGGAAGTGTTCTTATTCTCCCCACCTCCTCCCTCCCCATTTGCCACTCATCCTTCTTGCATTCATCCTCTATCAGTGCTGCTGTGCAGAGGCTGGCCTGGGTTCTGCTGCTCTCCTGGGACCGTGGTTGGTGTTTTGGCAGAGACTGGGGGCCAAGTGCTATTGGAATTTTCAGCTAATAGAATTTCTTACTCCCCCTTCCCTTAAATGTTTGCCAGTCCAAATTGCCCCTGTCTTTCAAAGGCTCAGGTCAGAAGCCACCTCCTCCAGGAAACCTTCCCTCTCCTGAATACCCACAGTATTTTGTCTTTACTCTTATCCTGGCTCTGCTACTTACTAGCTATGTGACCTTGGGCAAACTAGTGAACCTCTCTGACTCTCAGTTTCTTCATCTGTGAAACGGGGTTAATACTAGCATCTATCTCATAGGGTTTTGCCTGGTAAGCAGTAGGTGCTCCATCACTGTTAGCTGTTAGTATTATTATAAATCTTAGCTTCTCTCCTAGACTGCAGGCTCCCTGAGAGCAGAGCCTGTGTCTTTCTCAGTCATCTCTTGGTCTCACCTGTGCTTTCCATCCCCAGGACCTAATTCAGGGCGTGGAACCTACTTAGCATGAATCATTTGTTGCACACATGAGTTCAAACCCAAATCCTGATTTTCAGACAAGGAAACTGAGGCTCGTAGAGGGGCCATGGCTTACCAGGGTCACAGAGCAAGTTGGTGGGGAAGCCAGGGGTCCTTTCTTTTGGGCCACTGCCCTTCCCACTGAATCTTCTCTGCCTGGCTGGCCTCCGCACTGACAGATCCTATCTTCTTTTAATAGCGGTTAGCTGTGTACGGAGCTATTTAAGAATATTCTTTCTGAAGGTTCTGGTGGCTGGAGAGCTCCTTCTAAGAGCCTGACTCTGTGGTCCCAGGAGGCTAGGCACCCCTCCCACCCCAGCATCCCCCCATTTCCATGATCCCCTCCCCTGAGTCCTCTGCAGGTATGGGAATGGGATGGAGCCCTTGCCCCTTACCCCGGCTCCAGCTCCAGGCCCTCCCCTCCGTCTCTGCACCTGTCTCCTGGCGGCTGAGGGCTATCATTAGGGGACACAATTAGACTGCACACTTCACTACACACAATGGTCATGAGCCAGGCAGCTGGGGGCCGGGAGCCCAGCCGGGCTGTGGGCACATCATGGCATGGCAGAGCTGGGGTGGCAGGGAGAAACTGTGCTGCCTAGCCCAGGGGTGACTGAACTTCCTGGAGGAGGCTTGAGGTGTCCCATTGCTGGCCTTCCAGGTGTCCGGCTCAGAGCTGAGGGGACCAAGGGGTGGCTGGGCTCTGAGAGCCTCCTGGGAGCAGGGCAGGTGGTGTGTAGTGGGAGAGGGGCAGCGACCTGTCGCAGCACCTTGGGCAGTGACTGCTCATCTAGTTCCTTGAAGGAGAGCCCTAGCCAGCCTGTATCCTGGGTCTCTGAGCCTGATGCCAGAGGTCCCTGTCAGTGGAGTAATCCCATGGAAAGAACGTGTGCTTTGGAGTTTGTGTCTTGGTCCTGTCATTTCCTTGCTGTGTGATCTTGGGTAGGTTATTTGACCTCTCTGTACCCCAGTTTTCTCATCTGTACAATGGGGGTAACAATAGTATGACTTCATAGGTCTGTGGGGATTAAATGCAGTTATTCGTGTACCTAGCAAAACCTCAGCAAACCTTGCTTTTCTCTCATATCCTTTTTGCTTTTTGGTACTTCCCTTCCCTCTCAACAGAGTAAGAGCCCTTAGGGCCCAAAGGAAATCATAACTGCCAGGTTCTCAGGGCCCTGTCTACACCCTGCCTTGCCACCCTCTCCCCTGAGCCAGACCATGGTCCAAGAGTTCAAGCCCCTTTGCTTCTACTCTCTGCTGGCACTTCCCCCAGGGGCCGGGCTGCCGTCTTCCTGTTCATTCTCCCACGAAATTAAAGATTCCTCCCTAAGGCAAATGCCCAGTTTGGGGAGTGTTGGCTGGCACTGGGGGGCCATGGGAAGACCAGACTAGCATACTGAGGTGGAAAAAAGGCTCCGAGATGAGTCTTCCTCGCCAGCCCCTCTCTGTGGTGTAGACCCCCAAGCAAGACACACAGATGTGGTCAGCACTCAGGTGGCCAAACCCCTCCCTTTATAGATGGAGGAAGCGGAGGCTGGAGGGCGCAGTGACTTGCCCAGGGTTGAATAGCGCAGTGGTGGCTGAGCTGTGACCTGGAACTAGTTTTCCCGACTCCCAGTCTGGAGCCCCTGCTGCTTCTTCATCCAGCATCCTCTGTGTCTCCTGTTGGCCTCAAAACCCTGGGAGGATTGGGAAGTGGGGTCTCAGCCTTAACCTTGACCCCTTGCTTTGGGGGACTTGACTTCCAGGGCTGCGCTTAGGGTGCGGCTGGTGAGGCTGTGTACTGAAGTGGACTTGGGTTGAATGAGGCCCACCAGATTCAGGGCTGATGGCTTTTCAAAGGTGGTGGGGGATTTCTTGGGAGTTCTTAAATCCCTCATCTCCTGGAGCCTGTCAGGGGTGTAGGGAGGGGCGGGTGTTTAGGCAGGAGGGTGCTCAGTGGTTCCTAAGTCCTGTGAAGCCCGGCTGATACTGCAGAGTTTCATCTTCCGTGTCTCATTCCAGTTCAGAAAACATGAAGATGGCCCCCACCTCCTTTGCCCCTGCCCAGGCTGGGGAAGCAGAAGTTCCCAGGGGAGAGACTTAGCCAGATTCGGCACCTCCCTGACTGCGTCAGGGGCTGGGAGGGGCATGTTCTACTTCGCCACCTCCATCCTGGGAGCCACTGGCCTTAACCTTGCTATGTAGCAGGCCTAGTGCAGGGATCACCCTCTAAGGAGACTTAGCAAGAAATAGAACGTTTAGCTCTGATGAACTTGTGCATTGCGGAAGCTTTGTGTTTCAGAGTTCAGTGCTGTTTTAATTTTGAATCACATATGGTGCGTAAGGGTAGGGCACCGATATCACAATCCATTCAGTGCTTGGTGCTTCCAAAGCTCTCACTCTGACTCTGAACAGATCCATTTGAGGATTACTTGACAGCTATGGATCCTCTTTCCAGAAAATTACAAGTATGTACAAACATTTGGCAGGTACTTTCAGACTTCATAATGTCCCCTTGTTTAGAACCTTTGAGTTAGAAGGTATTGCTTCCCCTGCTTTCTAAAACAGGGTGATTGACCTGCCAAAGGGATAGAATTGGGGAAGCATGCTTTCTGTCCTTAGGAGTGCCTGGATTGATGGGGGAGACATGTCCTGTCCTGGGGGAGATTCTTGTCTGATGGGGGAGACAATTAGCACTCTCTCCGAGTTCCTGGGCTGTTCATTGGATGAAGAGAAGTAAATGATTATGAAATGACCTAAACACATTCGGGGCTGAGAAAGGGCCCAAGTTGTAGGGCTGGGCAAGAGATGAGCATAATCTGGGCAGACTTCCTGGAGAAGGGATCGAGGCTGATTCAAAGAGAGATAAGAGGTAGGGAAGTCAAAGGGAGGTGGTGCGATGGGTGTGTGTCAGTGTGCATGGCCAGGTGTTGGTGCAAAACTGAACCGAGCCGAGTTGCCAAAAAGGGCAAGATGCACTGATTTACAGGGTTCACCTTTAGGAACATCTGCTCGTTTTCTCCCCTGACAAAGGAAAAGAGTTTCAAACATAAATCCTGGAATGGCTTGGATGGATTTTTCCCACCCCCCTCTTCCTGATTGCAGGGCCTGAGGGTGTAGAAAATGCGTTGTTTTGTGTTTATCACAGCCAAGCAGAGCTTGGGGTGGCAGGCCTGACAGCTTGGTCATGTGGAGGTGATATACGGAGGTTTGGGAGAGGGCCCCGGAGAGGAAACTTGGCATTCGTCCTAAAAACACAAAGTCACACTCTTTATTTCTTATATCTTTCTTTGCTGCACGGGGATAGCTTGCTTGCAGCTTGCTCCGCTGTAGGGACATGAAGCATGGGCACGGGGAGAGAGGGAGGCTGAGGGCTGGCTCACCTGGTCATCCCCAAGAAGAAGAAGCCAATGGCCCCCCTCTTGGGTTAGGCCTTGATGGCGGAGCAGACCGGTGACCCCTGCTGTCCTGTTTTTTTCCAGGACTGTTGTGTTGCTTTAAGAATCTTCTGACAGTGGAATTCTGTGCTGCTGTGGAAT
This sequence comes from Phocoena phocoena, assembly GCF_963924675.1. NCBI lineage: Eukaryota > Metazoa > Chordata > Mammalia > Artiodactyla > Phocoenidae > Phocoena > Phocoena phocoena. The sequence goes on along the minus strand of NC_089237.1, from coordinate 38,495,269 downwards.
CATGATCAATGCTAGGGTCTTTGATTTAGGATTGGGACAATCCAGAATTATTTCCTAACTCAAGAGCTTTGAGATTAAAAAAAAAAATGAATCACAAGTTCTGTAGGATTCCTTCACCCTGTAGAGATGAGAAAGGATCCATTTCTTTCCCACATTCTGGCGTCCCCTCCAGGAGGAGGGAAAGGGAAACCTCTTGGGGTGCAATCTGTGGCTGGGAAGGGGGAAAACCCAATTGTACTTAATTCTTCTTCAATATCCTCTTGAGAGAGGGAACCCCAGAGTAAAACCCACACCCAAACACTTTCTTCTCAATTTTGAAATTCATCGCATGATTCTTCCATCACGGGACCCATTATTTTCTTTGTAACTCACCAAGTGAAAATTGAGAATGTCTGGTCTCTCACTCTCTATCCTGGTCCCCATGGTTGGGACTGCTGATAGATTTCTGGTGCATTAAACTTGGTTTCAAGTTCCCCACTTGAGGAGTTATGGGGAGCATGGTGAGGGGGCCTAGGGAGGATCACTCATCTCATCGCTGAGCCAGCCTCATTGTTAGAAAGTCCACTCCCTCTTGCTATAGTACACCTCTATTCTTAACAGTACTATGAAGCAGTTACTTCCTAAATCCTTTATTTAAAAAGCCCATCATTTGAATACTTTTTGGAAAGTAACTATATGAGGTGAGAGACCAGGTTATGCTATATAGTAACAATAGCCTGCAAATCTTAATGGTGTAACACAACTAAGATTTACTTCTAACCTCTGCAAAGTCCACTGGGAGTGTCCTCCAAGGGGCAGTTTGGCAATCTGTGCTGTTCCCACCTCAGCTCAATTCCTCCGTCTCCCCACAAAGCCCTTTGGCCACAAGTGAGAAGAGACTGTGGGGCAACCACGTACCAGCTCTTCTTTGCTTTGCCCCTTTGTTACTTCCGCCCACGGTCCTTTGGCCAGAACTTGGCCTAGTAACTGCATGAGAGTTGGGAAGTATGGGGCTCCAGATGGAATGTTCCGTGAGCACCACTGTCTCTGCCAATCTCCTTTCATACTTCCTCACCCTCAGGCAGCCTGTGGTGCCCCCAGGGGACTGGGCAGAACTGCCAGCCACTCTAAAGAGAAACTACTATAGAACAATCAAAGTACAGTAGGGTGGGCTCTAGAGAGCATCTAGATCTACCTGCTCCTCTTCCTCATTTTATAGATGATTAAAGTACAGCGCAGAGACGTTCAGGGCCCAAGTCAAGGTTGCACAGCAAGTTATCAATAGCTGCAGGGCTGGCCCCAGTCAGGGTCCCCAGGGCCACCTCGTTCAGCGTTCAGCACTCCTATCCTGACACCCTCTCATAGCCTTGTCCCAAGGGGCAGCTTGGGAGGGCAGGTGGAGGCCTGAGAGCTCACTGGGGCTGTGCAGCTCGGGGTTCTAGGGCCCAGTCCTGGCCAGCCTCCGTTGTCTGACTCCATTCGTCCTCAGCACGATGGCCAATTAGTTAGCATGCGCCATTATGTGGCCTTAACAACTACTTTAGATGCAGCCAACACGGGCGTCATGTGGCAGCTGCGATGGACGACAGCAGCAGTTGTAATTAGCAGAGAAATCGGGAAGGGACAAATGTGAGGCTTTTATAGTCAAGCAGACCTCAGAATTGAAATAACTCTGCTAATTGTGCTTCGTGTCTTTATTAACATGACTTCAGTTAGTAAATAATGAGCCCCTCTCGGCGAGTTTCTCTCCCCATCGTCTTTGGTGGCTGAGAATAAGAATGAAAAGAGCGAACCCTCATTTATTGACCAACGACTGTGTGCCAGGCACGATTCTGACTGCTTTATGTGTGTCAACTCATTTGACTCTCAAGAAACTGATGCACCGAATGGCAGGGTTTCTTGCCCAAGGTCCTGCAGCAGTAATGGAACAAGTGGTCAATTCTCTTAACCCCTGTGTTCTGAGAACCAAGCTGGGTCTTCCTGTAAGGCGGGGGTTTTGCTCCTGGCATCCTGGAGATCCCAGGGGAATGTGGAGAGAATTCTGGGGCTCTGTGAACTTGGATGCGAAAAAGTAACATCTTTATTTTCCCTAACCTTTAACTGCAATTGAGTATTTCCCTTCATTAAGAATGTAGGCAACGAACCACAGTAGAATTAGCAGTACTGGGGATTTGTCATCAATAGAAATCATAGGCATTTTCGTATCATATCACCATTGTTCTAATATCTTGAAAAACAATTTTTGCTCAGCACTACTTCCTGCCACTAGGTCTTATCACTTAATGCATTGATAAAGAGCCTCATATATTATTAGAAGCACACATTTATTTTTTAAAATCTTTTGAAAATAACAACTATTTTGCTATAATTGATTTCCTTTGCAATTCTATATACTTTGTTTTATGCTTTTAAAGGTGGAATCCCATGGGCTTCACCAGACTGCCAGAGGCAGGCAACCACAGTGCAAAGAAGGCCACGGACTCCTCTGAGAGGGTCTCTCTGAGCCTCACTCACTTGCTCCAGAAACCATTTCACTGAAGTGAGCGAGTGAGACCCTGGTGGACGCTCTTCCCACTGTGTATGGAGCTACTGGCAATTCCTTGAATGTGCCAATGCTTTCTCTTCCATACCTTTGTTGCCCCTGCCTGATCTGTGGCAACCCTACCCTACCCCATCACCTGGCTTCTTGGGTTTATTCAAGATACTGGAGAGCAGTACCTCCACCCCCATCCGGGGAGGCCTCCCTAGTCTTCCAGGCCAGCTTAGGTGGCCTCCCTTCCTTCCCCAGAGTAAGTAAGGGTAGTATTTATCGCATTAGATTGGCTTAAAAAAATTAACTATGATGGAACACTTTGGAGAGGCAGGCTTTTGGCACACAGGGTGCTGGCTAGAGGCTTGGCTCTGGGAGCTATGGGCACCTGCACAGCTTTCTCCTCTGGATGAAGATGTGGCTCTATTAGTGCTGGGTTAGCTTTAAAAAGAATCTATAGAGTGTTTGTGAATGCCCTGAAATGAGTCCAAAGATGGTCATGGCCAAGGGTCTGGATGGTGCCCTAGCCCCCTGGGCATGAATGGGCAGTGATGTTGCTGGAATCCAAGGGCCCTACCTCTGTAAAGAAGGTCTCTAGTAGCTGTGCAACCCCGGGGACCTCAAGGGCCAAGGTCATACAGGGTGCTGAGGCAACTGCTTCTACTCTGGGCAGCAGTTCATGTTCCTCATAATGTGGGTGTTGACCTCTTCCCGCCAACCCATAGCCTGGGGAGACGCTGCAAACACCCCCTGCTCCAGTGGCTGCAGACTCTCCCCTGAACACCTTGCATGGAAGAACGCATTTAATCCTCCTAAGTCCCCTAGAGGCAGCACTGTTATCTTGATTGTGCATATGAGGAAACTGAGGCACAGAGAGGTTCAGTGCCTCATCCAAGATCACACAGTGGTGGAGACGGGAGTAAAATCCTGGCGCTCTGATTCCACCGCCAGAGCTCTGAACACCAGACCTGTCGCCTCATATGTGAGACACACGGTCCAGAAGGCCTTGTGTAATTCAGAAAGCTGCATAATTTAAGGCAAATCCTGACAGAGGTTGGTAGGTGTTCCTGTTTATCCGCTAAAGTGGCATTGCTGTGTGGTGAGCATGCAAGCGTAGTTTACAATTCACTGCCAGCTTCAACATTCTTCATGCTTAAGAAAAATGTTTGAGATACACATTAGTTCAGATTTTGCATATTAAGTGAGATTTTCTTAATCTCTTTATATCATAGTGTCAAATTCACATAATGCAAAATCTCATTGAACACAGGGGCACTGTGCTGTCAAGGGACTTCGGTTCTAATCTGTTGAGGGAGGCTGGGCTGTGAGCTGCTCCTGGGAAGGCGTGTCCATATTCGTGCATGTCCCCATGCCTAGCACAGTGCCTGGCACCCGGCAGGCACTCAGCAGAGGGCTGCTGGATGAACACAGTCTAAGTTAAAGCAATGCAGTTCTGTTTGTTATGATTTCTATTTTTGGAGAGGAGCTACCTTTAAGGTTATACTTCTTAATAGTTTTGTTCATCCTGGATTTACCACCTTCTTCTTTTTCTCCCTTAAAAAAGGGAAATAGGGAATTCCCTGGTGGTCCAGTGGGTAGGACTCCTCACTTTCATTGCTGAGGGCGTGTGTTTGATCCCTCATTGGGGAACTAAGATCCCACAGGCCGTGCAGTGAGGCCAAAAATTTTAAAAATAATAAATAAATAAGGGGAAGAGACGTCAGTAACTGATAATGAAAAGGGGCAGGGATGGGGAAAAACTAAAGGATGTGCAACAGGGCAGGTGCGCCATCCTAAAGAATGGGCTTATATGTTCAGGGCATGGGTGTGGCTTATGTATCAGCCAGGGTATCTGCAGCAATGGAAACCAATTCTGGGCAGCTAACAAAAAGGGGATTTTATTTAAGTTTCATGGGGCCTCCCTGGATCCTAAGGAGGTGGACAGGCTAATCTTGGGGACAGCAGGAACCCAGTAGCTCCCTTGGAGTGGGAAGAGGACAGAGAGCTGCCCATTGCAGGCCAGCTGGGTCAGAATGCTCCACCAGAGGGGACCCTCCACCCTTGCCCCCAATACACACAGTTGGGGGCTTCCTAACAGGGAGGTTGGGCTAAAGGGAAGGGGATATGGGTGCTGGTGTCCACCACTTGCATCACCAAATCAGTCTGGAGGGGACCATGAAGGTCATCTGATCTCTCCTGTGTCATAGATGAGGGAATTGAGGTCTTGGCCTCACTTCCAGGTAGTGACAGAATCAGGACCAGACCCTCCTCTCCTGGGTGCTCTCCCCAGAGAGGGGGCAGAAATGTTTTAACACTATAAAGGGCCTTCAAAGCACCATCAGTCTTTATCATGATGGGTCAAAGGCCCTCCTGCCAATATGCCTTGATGGGTCCTCCCTCTGTCTCACCCCAGTTCTCTCTTAATCTAGAGAATGTAGTATCTGGGATAGCTCTGGAAGTGCAGGGACAGACTCCTGGTCAACACCTGGGGGCTGATGGATGGCACTGTCACACCTGACTGGGGGTTGGGATGTGGGACTGGGGATGCAGCCACAGTGGCCCCTAGCCAAGGCCACCCCTGCCATGTTTCCCAGTGAGCAAGAATTAAGATGGGAGGAAAGCCCCGAAGGAAAAATATATGAAGAGGAGGCATCTCAGAAATGTATAAACCCTGCCTTGGTGTGGGAGTGGCTTTTGGAGACATTTTTATGTCCCTTTGTAGGGCTACCTGCTGTGGATATAAGAATCCAAGATAACTTTTACCTCCAGAAGGATACAGCCGCTGCCTCTTGCCAGTTCATTGGGCTTTATCCTGGGTGGGGATGGGGGAAGGGAAGGGAAGGGAACCATCTACCACGTGTCAGACCTCTCACTTAGGTAATCTCCTTTAATCTAGTATTTGTGCCAATCCTATGAGTCAGCTATGATGACCCCATATTATAGGTGAGGAAGCCAAGGCTTGGGCAAGTTAGGTGACCTGTGCAAGCCCCCAGCTGAGAAAAAGTGGGGCTCAGGGCTGGCCCAGTGACCCCAATTTACCTGGGCCTCAAGCAGGTATGCGTATTAGTCAGGGTTCTCCAGAGAAAGAGAACCAGTTGGGTGGAGATATATTTATTATGTATAGTAAGTGAATAAATAAATAATATGTTTGTTTGTTTATCTTTTTTGAGGAATTGGCTTATATAATTATGGAGGCTGAGGTCTGCAGATGGCAAGATGGGGACAGGAGGGCTACTGGTGCAGCTGAAGTCGGAGTCCAAAAGCCTGAGAGCCAGGAGAACTGATGATGTAAGTTCCAGTCTGGGAGCTGCCAGGCTCGAGACCTAAAAAGAGCTGATGTTTTTGAGTCTGAAGGCTGGGAAAAACCAATGTCCCAGCTCAAGTGGTCAGGCAGGAGGAGTTCCCTCTTACTTAGTCTTTTTGTTCTATTCAAGCCTTCAACTGATTGGATGAGACCCACCCACATTAGGGAGGATCAATCTGCTTTACTCAGTCTACCAATTCAAATGTTAATCTCATCCAGAAACACCCTCACAGACACACCCAGAGTAATGTTGGATCAAAGGTCTGGGAGCGCTGTGGCCCAGTCAAGGTGACCCACAAAATTAACCATCACGGTGTGGCTCCAGGGAAAGTTAGGGGAGGAGGTCTTGGATCCCATTTCATTCCCTCTCTGCAGAGAACTTATTTTGGGGGAGTGAGTCAGTGAGAGAGAAGGGGGCTCAACCCTTCTCTCTGCCTTTTTGGAGGAGAACACTTACCCATTCCCAGAAGACAGATAGACCAACCCCACAGGTGGAAGCCAAATAAACCCCAATGGACATTAGTTCCCATTAGGCTCCTGCCTGGGGCTGAGTCCTTACAGTCAGAAATATGAGCCAAGGCTCCTGGAGAGGAAGGAGTCAGCTGGGGACCCATCATTTCTTACCCTGGGACTGCACCAAGCCTGCAGCCCTTGTCTCCATCACCCTGGCAGTGTTGTCACAGGCCCAGTGCTTGGACTGGGAGCTGAGCCTGACTGGTTTCTGGGAAAGAGACTGCGGGCCTCCTACAGGCATTCTCTCCTCTGTCTCAATAAGAACCGAACACATGGCCACCCAGAACAAAGATTGCATTTCCCAGATTCCCTTGCAATGAGGTATAGCCATGTTAGCAAGTTCTGGACAAGGGAATGGAAGCGGAAATGGTATGTGCAATTTCCAGGACGTGTCCTTAAAGGGACGGGTCTTTAAGGATCTCTCTTCCCCTGTATTTCCTTTCTTGTGGGCTGCAGTGCAGATGTAGCACTGGGGCAGCCACGCTAGGCCCTGAGGTGGACTTAGGAGAGAGGCTGTGGAGCAAAAAGGTAGATGGAACTTGAGTTTCTGACACTGAAAGCACCACAGCAATCCTGGACTCCTACCTGGAAAGTTTTAGCTAAACCCAATCCTGTTTTTGTAGGCCCTCCTTTGCTGTGTGACTGGGGCAGTGGCTCAGCCTCTCTGGGCCTCTGCTGGTTGTTGATAATGATAGCTGCCCATGGTGTGACCCTCCCATGCAGGGGGTCAAGGGTGAGCAGGCAAAGGAGATTTTAGCTCCAAGGAGACAGCGCGGGAAGGCCTGAGGCCTCAGTCCTTGTACCAAGGAGAGTTCAGCATTAGCTGTTTGGGAAGAAGATGGTGTAGTAATAGGAGAGGCAGCTTGGGAAGGGTCAACTCTTGGCTTTGCTACTTGCCAGTCAGGTGACCTTGGGCAAGCTGTTTCCTCTGAACCTCAATGTTCTTGTCTGTAAAATGAGGACAATGGTACCTCCTTCACAGCTTGTTCAAGGATCAGAGACAATGTTTGTAAAGGGCCTGTGTGAGGAGGTGAATTTTTATCATTGGTTTGAGGGTCCAGGGACCTAGATTTTTGTGTGTGCCTTTGTGATCGTGGGCAAGTCATGTTAACTTTCCAGACTTCAGTGGACTCAGATGTAAAATGGGGGGAGGTTCTTTCCGGTCCTGATATTCAATCCAGTCCTCCTTGCCCTCATTTTACAGATCATAAAACCAAGGCTTAAGTGGCAGAGACAGCTTGCTGTATACCCCCTCCACGGTGTGGGGAAGCAGCTGTCCCCACGGGATAGCACTTCCCAGTATGTTTCTCACAGATAGAATGTGACCCGAAGGGGTGTGCGCCACTTCTGGGCCCAGGCGGTTAAGGCATCCATCCTTTCTCTCCCACCTGCCAGCCATCCACCCTGGCCAGGGGGACCTTGGAAGCTGCCTGTTGAGGATGGCACAGCCTCCCTCAGCCTGGCCCAGTCAGTGATGGTGGGGGGCTTGGTCGGTGCACCCTCCTCTCCCCACTCCCAGGGCTGCTTTGGACTTTACATGAGCAAGAGGAACACTTCTCTGAGATTTCAGGCTTTACCTGTTGTGGTAGCTAGTGTTATCTTTTTTTTATTTTGGCTGTGCCACTCATCACGTGGGATCCTAGTTTCCCGACCAAGGATCGAATCCGTGCCCCCTGTAGTAGAAGCGTGGAGCCTTAACCACTGGACCTCCAGGGAAGTCCCCAGTTAGTGTTATCTTAACGAACACACCCAAGAGGTAGAGTGACTTGCCCAGCATCTACGCCTCCTCCTTGATTCTTGGTGGCATCCTGTGTGACAGTCTAGTCTTTTCGATTAGTTTGCCAATTCCATGAGAGCCAGGACAATGGCTCACACTCCTCCAGGCTCGTGACACCCAGCACCAGTTGCCTCTCATCCACTCCACGTGGATGACCTGCAGGGACCAGGCACCTGCTAATAAAGACTTGTTGATTTGAACTGAGCGTTGATTTGAACTGGGCGCCTTGCCCGTATCCTAGCATGCCGAGAACTGACCTCACAGATCAGCTCTCCCACATCTCTAGAGTCCCTGGGGTGTGAGCACCCCAAAACAATAGGCAAGGGAGCAGTAGATCTAAACTCTTGAAAGAGGGAAGGCTGAATAGGGCAGGAGCCAAGGCCAGGCAAGTCTGGGAAAGGCATATGTGAAACAGGGGCGATGATACTTTGTTGAGTTGAGGATGGAGATATGCACTGAGACTAGAGCATTGATCAGAGTACAGCTCTGCCCCCAACTTGTGTGTGACCTCACAGAAGTCCAAGGTCGCTGGAGTGTTGGTGACAGGAGCAGAGACTGCAACCCAGGCTCCTCGCTCCAGCCATGGAGGGGCTCTTTCCGGACGGCTCCTTCTCTCTCTCTCTTCCCTTGAAGCCTGGACATCTCTGATCAGGATGCTATTGGAGGAGGGGGCTGAGGAAGTGAGGGAGCTGCAGAGCAGGAGAAATACTGGGGACTGGGGAGCCAGTGGCTAATTAAAGCCTCCATGTCAAAGAGGAATGCCAAGTAGGTAATTTCCATGCCATTTGAATAATGGGAAAACAGTTACCATTTCTCAAGTTTGCTTGTTGAAAAGAGAGAGTGGGGAAAAGAAAGGAGGGGGAGAAGATCTTGGCTGGAGGGGCCTCTACATGCTGCTGGGGGAAGATGGGGGTGGCACGGAGAGCACAGTTGCTCCAGGGAGAGGGAGGGAGGCAGGGAACAGAGGAGGACAATTTTCTGCCTTTCTCTCAGAAGGTCCTATGAAGTTCCTTGAACTAGGAAGCTAGGGGAGAGGGCAGCCAGGCAGAGTGGTGGTGATGTCTTAGCAGAGTTAAGGGAAGCCCTCCTTATAGGTGCATTGCACTTCACAGTTTACATCCTTTGTCCCACTGGATCACCACGACAGGCTGTGAAGGAAGCAGGGAAGGGAAGATGATGATTATTCCTATTTTAGAGGTGAATAACTGAGCCCCAGAGAGTGGGAGTGAAGTGCTCAAGGACACGTTTGTTTATTTATTCATTCATTAATTCAACAAAACACTTTATTGGAGAAATACAACGTGCCAAGCCCAGTGCCATGTGATAAAGGCCTGTGGATAAGGAAGGCACAGCCTTGCTCTCAGAGAGAGAGAGAGAGAGAGAGATGGAGAGGTGAACCGTATATCACGAGGTGCTGTGAGTACCAGGGGCAGTTGCCTGAGACAGTTGGGTGCTTCCCAGAGGGGCAGCCATTACAGAGAGCTTTCAGGCAGTAGTTTGTCAGGTGACTAAAGGGAGGAGCCTATGCCTGCCTGAGGGAACAGCATATGCAAAGGTGTGGAGTGCCAGGAGGGCTCTTCTTGTCCAGGGAATAGAGAGAGGCCCAATGTGAGAGGACGGTAGGGATCGTGGGGTGGGGCAGGGGTGGGAGTTGTGGCTGGAGGGCTCGGTGGGAGGGGGATGAGACCACGGGCCAGGC